>NW_024881296.1:35733460-35793460 GCF_018691265.1 Tyto alba
ATGAAGGGTCAGTAGTGGATGCTTAGGGAAAGATTATGAAAATTTACACGAGTGCAAAACAGACTTTTGCCCCACAACTTCCAATTTACAAACTTCCATCAGATGAGGGCCTCCATCAGAATATCTACTTGTTTTTTAAAAATCACTGTTGTTTTATTTCTTTCTTGACTTGACTCTCATGATGTCAAGAAGGAAATTGTTGTCAGGTACAATGGAACAGTCACCTCTCTGTGAGACTGTGGTCAGAATAATCAACTTCATAAAGACCAAGAAGACTCAAGTCACGGTGACTTTTAGTATTTTACTTGCATTGAGTTTGATACAGAGAACCAGGACAGAAATGCAGATTGGGATCCAAAAGCACCTCTGGTTACTGGAAGAAAAATAACCTTTTCTGAACATCATGGTGGCTGCTTGAGAGCTATCACTATGTCAGAGGATGTCTGAAGACATTAATTTCCAAAGGCTGGTTTCAGTCAAACCTTTCACAGCCTTGTAACAATTTTGCTTAATTTAATTTCCTTTTGTTTAATATAATTTCCCCTCTTTTAATCTAATTTCCTATGTTGTGTTTTAATAGAAGATGAAAAGTAAAAATGGAAACAAAATATCAAGAACAGGGACGAAAGGAAGACATACTCAAACATATATCCAGGCCGTCATGATTAAGTCAGTTATAACTGACGTATTTGGTAAGGCTGTGGACAGGAAAATTCCATTTTTTGCATCTCTATTTCAGAGTCTCTGGTTATGGAGTTAAATGGCTCAATACCAATATCAGTGTTTCATGAGGACACGAAAGAAATGCAGTCTTGTCCTGTAAGCCACTGTATCTTTGTCCAAAGTAATGACTCTCTGACTAACGAATCAATGTCACAAACATGTCCCAGAAGAAAAAAATCTCGCTAACATTAATGCCTAACCCATTGTTCTCAGTGCTTCAGTTATTGATGGGACAATGTTGATCAGAAAAAATGAGGGGGTTAAGTGTGTCCCTTTCAGCAATGCTCTGATGGAAAAACCATACCAAAAGTAGCCAAAGAAAATTCTAATTTGCTAACACAGTAATATAATAGTTATAAAGACAAAACTAAACCAAACTAAAACAAAAACCCCTCACTTCACTATTTCCTATAGGTATTAGAAAATGTTTAGACTTCAAAAGAAAGATAAACACAGTAAGACATTTTAGACATTGAAAACATATGGTTTTAAAAACTGTCTTCCTCAGGATTCAACAGATTGGCAATACTAAAAAGTGAAAAATTAGTTTTGGTCACTAATTGGTTTTCAGCTGTTAAATTTCCCATCCCCTTTGTTTTTTTTAGACCACATCTTGGTATGTAATTAGAAAAAGTTTAAATGGCAATTAACAACTGTCTGTAGTGAATGCTTGAAACATTATAAGTATCAGGTGCCATTTGTGAGATCTCATTGCCTGTGACCATAAGGCTTATGGGAGTGCTTAGAGGAATTTTTGTCTTTCATTTTAATTTTGTAGCCTGGCCACAACACTGGCCAATTAATTTAGGCTCATAAAAATTAAGACTTCTTTAAGGCCTTGGTTATAGTTATTTGGGGAAATCTCATTAAAAATAGCCCTTCTACTGTTGAAATCAAACCTGCTACATCAATTTATATCTTAGACCAGTTTTTTCCCTTGGACAGAAATTAATCTAAAAAATATCAGATTCTTATTCCCTGGCTTAAGTCTTTTTCAAACAGCTTTGTTCATAGAGAGGGGAAATATATTGCTGTGAAAAAAAATTGGCAACAGTAAATACCAGCGCTCTTGTGTTCAAGAAATTGTTCTTGTCTCTGACAAGGAGGATGACAATTTGGAATGCAGTTGGAAGAGTGTGGGTGATTCAGTAATTAAAAGGAGTGTGATTATACCAGAAGCTACTCATACTGCCATTTATGACAAAAATAATTGGCTGAGGAAAACAATGTCTTGGCCTTAAAGACCTCTTTGCAATATATATGAAATTGTTTCTAGGAATTCAGCATAGCTGGCTGCACATATAAAGGTTCAAAAGTCTGAGATGAGTGGAAAATGTAAGGAACTATAGAGATAGCTTCTGAGCATATGTCTATGCATGTTCCTGTTGATAATTTTTTCATGCTGTTACAGATGGAGGGGAGCATCTGCTAAGCACACAAAAAGCAAAAAAAGAGGCTGGTGTTGACAGGTTCACCCAAGACAATTAAGGATAAGTTATTGCTTTAACAACATAGCCCTGAATGTGGGGCAGGGCAAAATTACATCACCTAAAAAGGAGCATCTGCAAGATTTTACTTTTCAAAGCAGAACTCCTAAAGGCATTTCTCCCTTGGTAGGAAGGTTGGTACAGACTTTCCCTTGTGACTTGGTGGTCCAGCTTCGCTGGCATATGTAGGTCTGGGTGAGTCATGTCCTAGGTTTCCCTGGAGAAAGTGCAGAGGCTGTTTTTTCTGAACTGCTCTTGTGAAAATCTCTGAAGCAAATGGAAGCTGCCTGTTTGCCCAAGCACAGCGGGTCCACAGAGAGCAGAAGATTATATGGCAATTTGGCAGTCTACTCATAACCTTTTATTTGTACAAATGCTGCAAATGGAGGGCTAGATTCTCACCTGATGTCAATCTACACATTTATATATCTGCATTCAACATTAGAGTCTTGAGCTCAGTGCAGATTGCCTCGATATTTTTGTTTTCATTTCCAGGGGTTAGTGTATTGTTTGCAGTCAGATCTGATGTGTCCTACCAGTTTTTCCTCTTCTGCTGTTTGCCCTTCAGTTGATTTTCCAGCTGAACAATAAGCTGAAACAAGATGACCTGAGTTGTATGTGGGTTTGAGTAGCCTGGAAACGTGATTAACAGCTGGTCTGTAATTAAAGAGTGTTTGAACTTGTCCACAGACATCTAGTCTTACTTTTCTCACTCAGACTGGTTGCCACATGATCCACATAGAAGTGGCTTAAATAAAGAAATAAGAAAAGAAAAACTAAATGGAATGTTTTCTTGAAAATCTTTAGGAACTGTAGTGAAGTGACATGACTGCCAAGAAAGCTTTATTAAATAGCCATTAAACATAAAAAGAAAAATGTTCTTGTAAGAGTCGTGGCCCCAGACAGCTCTGTGGACCTGGCATACATTCTAAAATTCTGGATTTCTTTTAGTTTTCAGTTTTGCTCTATCATCACTATTTGACTTCAGACCCAAAGACCCACCTGCTTGATCAAGAATAAATAGCTCCAACTTGTATCTGAAGAGTCGCTGAAAGATTTGTATCTAGTCTGACAGTTTTGTGCCCTTTGGTAAATGCCATAAAATGCAGTTCTTTACCACATCTTCATCATAAAATAAGCTAAATCTGACTTCTTATTTGGCAATATGTTGCCACAGAGAACCTTGTAACATTACCAATAGGACTTGTTGAGATATTGAGGATATTGTAAATGAGATATTTTGCATTAAGGTATTGTAAATTATTATGCCTCACTGTAAATGATTAGAGCGTTTAAATGGTTAAATATTTCTGAGTACAGTATTTATAGTCTAAGGAGGGGCTGAAGATTTTCTGTGCATCCTCTGTTTTACTAAGATTTTTTGGATAAGGATAAACTTAAAGCTCAAGTTTACCAGCACAAAACCTAATGGTAGGCACCTCAAAAAAAAAAATCTGTTTCCATTGCTGTGCTTAATACACTTATAAAGATACATTTTGAAATCCCTTCACTTGGGAATCTAAAAGATCAGCTTGGATAACCTTGCTGTGGAGGTTTATTATAGTGTTTCTGCCTCCAGATGTCCACCTCATGCTTATGCCAGAAACTATTAAATGATGCTTCCTTTTTCAGCTGAAGTGGTGAATGCCACTTCATATTTTTTCTAACTCCTTATTTAACAGTAGGATGATAAACTCTGGTAGGGTGGCAGAACAGAGAGCTAGGGGCTTTATCATCTTAAGCTGCTGCAGTGTATAAAGTTCCCCAGACTTGCAAAACTTATATATTTATCTTCCACAAAGTCACCCTTGTCTGTTGATGAGATAGGGTTCTTTCTACCTAGTCAGTTAAATAACGTTTACTTTTCAGAAATTCCTTAAATCATGAGTTTTTTAGCTTGGAGCAAGTTGATGTGGGTTGGTTTGGTTTGGTTTCATTTATAAAACAGAGAAAACAGCAAAGTACCAGACCTGTTTGAATAGTAGCAGTACTTTCTATTGTGACACAAAAGTTCAGGTCAGGGTCTTGCACATGTTGAAGAGCAGAAGCAGGAAAACCTCCCTAAAACACATCCGATGGATTTCTGGTGGCTGAATGAGACCAGCTCTCAGTGTAACCTAAACTTTCCAAACCCTGTGAAGTGCTATGAAACTGTATTCCAAAAATACATTGCAATTACACATGGGCATGACTCCACAGTAAGTCTCTCTTTTTTTTTTTTTTTTTTTTTTTCTTCTTTTTTCTTTTTCTTCATTAAGAATTCTGATCCAGAAGCAGGAACTGGCTTTGTTTGGCACTAAGGGAATTTTTCCTGCCACTGTCTATTCTGTCATTCCATGATCCTAGCTACCCAAGGAGACAGGGCATGGTGCAATTTGTCAAAACAAAACAACATGGACTTCATTTTTCCAGGCTAAAATTCATTGCAGATCAGTATTTGCTACTTGAGATGTGACTGAAGCAGAGGTGGGCCGACTTACATTTGGGAAACAGTTACAATACCAAGATAAGCTGCTCCCTGCCCTTCATGGGAGCACAAGTAAACTCAGGGTAAAATGTTGAAGTCAGTTGAAACTTTACTGCCTTAATTCTGTTTTGATGCTCTACAGGTTTTGATTGGCTCAGTATAGAAATGCTAAATTGTAATTGCTATGTATACCTAGAGTTACTGTTTGTTTACACAACAAGACAAAGATGTGATTGCAGCATGAACTAGAGCATAAACCCTTTGGGCACTAAGGGTACCACATGCCATTTACAGTCAGTGCAAACTTCTTATTCCAGTATATCTTCTTTGTTGTCATTACCTCTTTGAGCTAAGTTTTAATTGGTTTTGGTCTGTCTGTTTGTGCTAGAGTTGAGTTGCCAAATATGGCAAAACAGAGGCATTTTGTTGCTCAAACCTGTCCTAAAGAAATTTAATCTAGTCCAGGCAGCATTACTGTGTGGGATTAATCTCAGCTAATTTTAGCTATTTAATAGTTATACAGCAAGTTGAACTAGTTAACTGGAGAGGGATGGCTATCTCCAGAGAACCACTTGTCCTGGTCTGTGTTTATGGTGAATCATTTTCTGTAGGTACCCATCTCTCCCCGTTGATTGTTGAGGAGTCTAGATGACTAGCTTAGATGATGATTGTAACTTTTTGGTGGCAGAAGTTGGGTAAGATGAATCCTCCAAATAATTTTTATCTAGGCAAAACAACATTCCCATCTCAATATACACTGCATGTAGCGAATGCTTGACATGTAATGTTTACAGAAATGGCTATAGGAGCCGTGAACCTGAAGAGTGTGAGAATAGGTCTCATCTTACGTTATCATTGTCCTTATTTGGTACAATTAACCTTAAGCTGCCTTTTTCCCCATGGGACTTTATGAACCACACACAAAAGGGAATGATATCACTGTTCTTCATGCATGCTTGTACAAGTGCTCTGTGAGCCATAGAGACTTAAATACATGTTCAGACCATCAGGAATTAAAGTTCAGGGCCGTATGCATCTTGGAATTATAGCTGCAAATAAGAAGATGATGGTCCTTGCCCCAGGGACTTAAAGCAATTTGATGAAAGATGTCTAAAGTATTCTGAAGGTGACAAAGGTATGAAATAAGCCAGTCCTAGTGAGCAGATTCACACCAGGCCCAGCCTTAATTTTATTTGACTAATGCCAGGCTGGCCCAATTATGGTGACTCACAGTGTTTTCTTGTAGTGTGAACAGAAAGAACCAATCTGATGTTTGGAAATGTCTGACTTCTCCAAACTTGTTAGACATGTAGCTTTTTCTGTTCTGAAGATACGGGGAAAACAAAAAACAACCCCCCACCCCAGCATGTAATGCTTCTATTCAGCAACAAACAATAATTTCCCCATTACTTCAGCAATCATTTGTCATGCTTTTTTTTCCTTCCAGCTAACTCAGATGCTGAACATGAGAAAGTTGAATTCTTTGTTGGCTCTGAATATTTTTTCGTGAAAACTTTCTAACACATGAAAGGATTTAGTTTCAAAACACCAGTTTTGTAGGCAGCTAACAAAGATGTCTTTTTTCCTCCACTTTTTCTTGGAATTGCTTCTTAGAAAAAAAAATCACAGAAGGGGGGTTAATTTTTACATAAAAGCTGATACTTGTAGAAGACCTTTATACGCTTAACAATTTAAAAGAAATATTGAAACTTTTGATACACTATACAGACAATGCCCTTCACATGAAAATCATTGTAGATCACTCAAATGCCATATAGCCTTTGTGTCATCATAATCTACTGTATAAAACTAAACAGTCATAAAAGTTATCATTTAGGCAAAAGATTGCTATTTCATCTGGTGCTATAGTTATTGTAATAATAGCATATCTGAGAGATGAGAGACTTTAAGAAAGGGGCAGACAATAAGAACTTTAAAGCAACCAGTGTCTGTTTCCACTAAGCTACTAAATCACATCTTATTTCAGACCAAGGTACAGGTTTAAATTTTCATCCAAGTTCTAATCCAGTGGCTTTAAGCTAAGCTAGTATCTGCTGCTGAACTGGATCTGCTCTTGGATAAGGTTCCAGCAATACTTTTTTCTTAATTGTGCCAAGCCACTTGGCAAACTGTGTGCATACAGACCCAGGGCACAAAAGTCTCTTGCTTCAGGTTCATATCTTTTCATCTTTCTCCTTGTGCTGGTGACACAAAATCTCTAGATAAAATAATCTGTTTTAAAGAATGCGTTATCATTATATAGAATTGCTAATTTTAGTAAAATAACAGCATGCTTTAAAATGATTCATATTTAAGCACACAGTGCCAGAATACACACCCAAAGTCTTGATATTCATGAAACCCAACTTTTTGCACATTTTCTTGGGTCTTTATTTCACTGCTTAGTCTCTCTACATAGCGAAGCATGAGAGACACTTCTAAACGTTAATATTAGATGAAGCATCTTTATTACTAGAAGTGCCTTTGTATCTCCATCAACTATACAAAAAGTCTGTCTTGTTGCATGCATTAACCAGGATGAATTTAAGTTAAAATGCATTTTCAGCTTGCACTTTATAGTTCCCTAAATTGAGAATGCCAGACTTCGTAACCCCAATGATGTCTTTTTTTGATCCTGCATTTTCAGATATCAGTTACACGCTACAAAAACCCACAGATGGGTCAGTCATGTGTAATATATGTTGGTACAGTCTTTCGGGTGAGTTTTACCCCCCCATACTATTACTCCTTCAAAAGCCTTCATGCCTCTGATCTTCAACAGCCTGATCCCACTCCACTGCTAACCACATTTTGTCCTCATCCCTCTCCCCATGATGGACAGCCGCTGCCAAAAGTTAGGAAAGATGCTGGACAGTGAGTCTTTTCAGGAGGTATAAACAGCAGCATAAATTGTCCTATCTATAACAGTTCATTTATTACCTAGAGCTCCTTTTTCCTTATACCTCATATCCCCATTCCTCTTCCCCACTCACCCCAGCATTCATTGGTTCTCATCTGTTTCCCTCCAGTCCCTCAATGACAGAAAACGTATGCTAAGAAGTGAGAATTTTTTACTGCCCTTAAGAAAGAGAAAACAAGACAACCAGAACAGCAGAGCAGCTGAATTTTAGGGCTTTATATGGGAAAACAGAGATGGGTTCTTTTTTGTGCGTAATGAGTGCTCTACAGTATCGCAAAGGTCTGTATTTACAAAATGCTTCAAAGTTTGGAATTTGTCTACTCATTTCTCAGTCCCAAATCTCTTCTGTCCCTAAATTTTATTAGGTTGAGGATATATCTCATATCTTTCCCAGTTCTGGCATGAAGGGCTATTTATATGTACCATTTGTGTTTTGTCCCTGTCTAACCAAATGTTTTAATTTAGCTTTAGGCAGTTTGAGAAGGTAGCAACACAATTTTAAAGTCTGGGATACTGAAGAAGGCTTCAAAGCATTGGATAAAGGTATATCTTCTCTGTTATTAGGCGAAAGATAAATAAATACATGTAAGTACAAGCAAATAGATTATCTGTACTGAGAACAAAATCTGAGTGCAATGCAATGACTGTCTTTATAAGCATGAAGAGCTGAACTGAAGCAGCAGATCCGAGGACTTATGCCCGAACCTTATTTCTGCTTTCTGGAATAGTCAGGGCTTTTGTTTTGATCCTCTGCCTTATAGGAATTATGCTGATATTCAATGCATAATATCAGAAAAATTTGTCCTTCAGGAGCTGAAAACCGTTGATATCAATGTATATCTTTAATATCCATCTGAAAACGATGAAATTTCTAAATCAGAATTCTTCCAAACTTCTTTATAGTTAAGACCTTTACTTCTTATATGAAAACACTGACTTCCCCACCTGGTGGGAAAAAAAAGAAATCTTGCATAGCTTTTAGTCTCTTTGAAGTATAAACCTCAGAGGATGAATAAGGATTTGTCCTCTTCTTTTGGTTTATGTGCATGCAAACAGAAACAGTGGCAAATGGACAATAACATCATTCCATTGTATTTGTACATTGTCCTTATAAATGTGATCAAACTTATCCAGGAAGTTTTCTTAAATGCAGAATGTCCCTACTGAGCAATAGATTTCCCTGATCCCTCAAATAACTCTATATTTAAACAAATAAACTTTAGCTATAAAACTTTCAGAACACAATCTTTTGATTTATATTTCTCTTTGCCTTCCTGGTGGTACAGGGAGGATCTATACAATCAGGACGATGTACGAAGTACTTCTCAGGGGCTTGATCAAGCAGACTATAAAACTGCTGCCAAAATATCCGGTCATTTATTTAACTCAAAACATTCTGCCATGCTAGAATACAAAAGTTGACTGCTGAGCACCAGGAGGCCCAAAATATTCCAACCCAATGGATCATGGATTTCCCTGTGTCACTTATCTTACCATTTCAGTGCAGTACCATATGTTCCCATACAATTTTGTAATGTGCCCCATATGTTTGCTTTCCTTGATGGAAACCAAGGAGGCAGCAAATTATCTGCAGCACTGAGACACAAACTGTGTTATTTTTAGTTCTGAGCTTAGATTAATTTATTTTACTTTTTATATTCTGTCGGGTAAGTGCTCTCCCGTGGATGCGGATATTTTGTGAAAAATCATGAACAACTGTTCAGTGAATGAATGTGCATGAATGTTCTTAAATAGCAATTGTCACAACATAACCTATTTAATTTTTAAGCTGGGGATGGTATTGACGCAAAATATTATCTAGAACTTCTATAATTGTTCATCTCCATTCTACAAAACATTTAATGAAAACAATCTGAAGATCTAATTCTTCCTGACAAGCACAGCTATGTCAGAGGCAACTTTGGCCAAGACAGATCTGGGTCTCAGCTGTGAACATGGAAATGAATTTTAGTGTTTACTGACGAAACTCTGACCAGATCTGAGATGAACAGGAAAAACTAGATGCAGTGAGGAGTGGTTAAGAGTTACCCAACCCACAACTTTCTCTATCTCTGTGTATGTATGTGTGTGCCTGTGTGTTTATATGTGAAAATAACTGTGAAGATTTGGTCTTAGGCAAGGCTTCTGATAGCATAATGTTTTAATCTTTATGTGGCCCAGCTAACTAACTACATATGGAGCAGTGATTTAGCTGTGGCATTCTTTCTTTTGAGACAGAGTAGAAAAGACTGACTAAAGATTGAGATGATGTGTAAAGTTATATGCTGTGTTGCAGAATGTTTTATTGACTGTTGTGATTTTCATGTATTTTTTTTTCTTTGCATATCATATACTTCTTATTGTTTAAACATCTACCAGAATTTTTGATAATTACAAATATGGTGCAGTTCCTCTACTAAGGGACATTTGGAAAAACTAACTTAAGCAAGCTAAATATGTGAACTCAAACCATATTCCATGCCTGTGTGGACACTTGATCTGGTAATTAAAATGTCCTCCATTCAGTTTAACTTAAGTCACTTCCAAAATAAATTAAAATAAATTGTATTAAAGCCACCGCTTCATCAGGAGGAGATCCACAGAGACCTAAGGCACATCATCATGTCCACATAAAAAGCCAGTTCAGCATAATTTTTATGATGTCTGGAGTCACAACAACTGCAAGTATACTCCCAGCAGACCTAACCCTTTCCCTTTTTATATTGTGAAAATCAGGTAAAATAAGGGTTAACATGAAAGTCTTAATCCAGTTGATAACTCCTGGATGTTTTTTAAAGTTTTTTGCTATGGAATTTCCAAACACTGTGCTCTGTTGTCTACACCAAGCACTGCAGACAAGAGAAGATGGAATTAAAACTGAATTTTCACAGCATTTGTGGAGTTAATACAGAATATAAATGTTAATTAACAGGGTTGGGGTTTTTGTTTTTTGTTTGGTTTTTCTTTTTGGCTCTTTTTACATGTTTGAACAGTTAATGAACCCTTCCAGACTGAGTTCGTTGCTGTGAAATTTAGCAGGATGTATGGATGCCATGGTGCAGACTTCCCCTGAGGCCCATTTCTTCCTGATCTCTGCTATCAGATCAGATTTATGATGTGGATAAAGAGGAGTTTGGGTCCATTTAAGGTTTACTGCTTATTGACCATTAAAACTGCTAAAGTGATTTCTAGCAGCAAAGAACATTATATTGGAGATGGGGATTACGCAGGGCCTTTGTATCTCTCAGAAGTGTTTATAATTCTTAAGGCCTACCAGCTTTCCGGTTCCCTGTGCTGCAAAGCAAAGATCTTTTCTGGCTCCAGCAGGATTTTTTTAGTTGAAACGCATACCTGAAAATACCACAAAAGGATAAAACAGTTTACTAAAACATGTTAATCCAGACGTAAAAGAAATCAAAAGATTCAACTGAATCCTTTCTGCTTTAAATCCAGCAGTTCTTGAAGGCATCAGGCTCAATGGAGGGAAGATTGATGGACATAATGGAGTTATGCCACAATTTAGTCTGTGTATTTGTTTAATACCTCCTTCAAAAGGGCACAATGGTCATTTATCCTTAGTCCAGAAGTGGGTAATTGTTATTTCTGCTATTGTAAAGGAGGACTTGTTTCTGCTCTTGTTCTTTGGGTTTTAGCTTCAACTTCTTTCACTAGTTTAGCTTTGCTAATCTTTCACAGATTTTTGTTTTTAACATCTTTGTGTGGTTTTGATATCACACCCATGCACACTCTTTATATTGAATTCAGGGTTTAAAACAAAAAACTGGGAAATGATCTCATGTTTCTGCACTGATGGAGCCTTAATTTTAGAAAGTTATTATTATGAAATGAAGGCTGCAGTCATAGTATGTTTTGAACAGTTTCCCATTTAGTTATTCCTTCATGACATATATCAAAGTATGCTATCTAAACCTTGGGTGAGAGGGGTGGCTTAGTCAGATGATCACCAAAATGCCTAAATGTTTTGTGTTTTCAAAACGGATCTGTTCCAAAAAGCAAGCTTTCCAGTCTGTTTCTGCTTTAGTTTGTTCTGGAAGTACTGCAGCACCAGCACTGGAAACTATAGTTCCTTACTCTATCTTGTCAATGGGAGGGCATTTCTTGTCAAAACCAGCGTGACCAGGCCTAGGTAGTTCCCCAGCACTGTAAAGTAGAGAGAATTTACATTAAAAGTCATAAAAAAGCTGAAGGAGGCCCTCTGAAGATGAAGACTTGAGTGGATTTTTAGTATCAGTGGTCAACATTTCCAAAAGCAGTCAAGTGACTTCAGAATGTAATCATTAAGGTGATTTTGAAAATGTTACCCAGTATCAGGAAAGTTATAGTCTTTCTGTTGTTTCTGAGTTCTGAGTATTTTATTATTTACATTTTGCACTGGAAAACATAAAACAATAAATAGAAATATAAAAATCTGTTAAATCTAAAAATGATTTTGCTCAGGTTAGGTTCTAGTTTTTGGCAACTATCTGGTCTACTAAAAATAAGCTGGCTAGTCTTATTTTAAAACTAGCTAACATTGCTCTTAGTCTTCAAAATAAGGTAAGAAATGGGTGAATGGCTGATAAATCGATGGATCATTCCCACTTGATTCAGGTTTCTTATGATAATGTATGAGTTAGTACCATGGCTATTTTTTCACTCAGCAAGTCTGGGATGGATGGTCTCATCAACCAGAGATTTTAATTTTGGATGAGTACCATTTTAATGAGTTCTTACATCAAGATCTTTCCTATCAGGTGTAATGGCGAGAGTCAAAGCATCTGTCCTCGAAAGAAAGGCAAATGAGAATAACAGAAATGGTACCAGTTCCTCAACTTTAGTGTTTAGTCTTCCACTAGTTTATATTCTGCCATTCAAAGGCAACTCAAGATTAGTGCTGGTTTTACTGTAACTGTGATGGTTCAGAAGCTGTTTCATTGGCATTTCAGCTGTCTAGTGACCTATGGTAGAAAGCCTGAACATATATGTATATACTCAGAGACAGGGACTTTTCTATCCATATTTAATCTATGTTAGTGAGTATACATATTTAGTAAGCCTGCTTCCTACTATCCCCTGACATCTTGTCATCGCAATAGCTTGTCTATAAGAAGCTGTCTGGGGATTTCTCTATACTTGAGAACAGTTGGTTGTGAAAGCTGTAATACAATAACTATGCCAAAATATGTCCTTAGAGGGAACATTCCTTAGGCCTGGAGGAGCTCTTTCACTGGCATCCTCAAAGAGAATTATCTACTCTAGCAGAAAGACTTCTTGCTGCAGTGGTAGCCATGATTTACCAGTTTTTTTGCACACAGAGTTATATCATGGAGGATAAAGACTTTTTTGCATTCGTAGCTGATTAATTTATACTTGACAAATGTTTCAAGCCTGTTTATTCTGTCACTAAAATCTTACTTATCTTTTCAACCATCCCTTTGCTTGAGCTTGAACTCTTTAGTGGACACCTCATCCCTGTGCCAGATATCACTGTGGGAATAAAAAGCATGAGACTGCAAATGCCAGTAACACAAACAAAGAGTCATGAAGATAATCATAGTATCTCAGTGCTTGAGGGAAGCAGCACTTCATAAGTAGCACAAACCCAGTGTTGTCTTTCCCCTTTTTATGGTAAGACCTATTACTATATGCACTATAATTTTGTAAGTATTTAGAGGGTTTTTCATCTTTCTACTTCTTGTATTTGGGTAGGAATCTATTCCAAAGCAGTAAGACCTGCATATAATCAGAAAGGAACTGAGACATCAGGTTGTTCTGCCATCTTGGGGAACAAATAATAGGCTTACAGCACAGCTTTTAACCAGTTTCCTTTAAAACATCAGAACTTCTACAATGATGCAAATCTAATTCATCTACTGACCATAAACAATGGGATAATGGAATACTTCAGCTTTGAAATTGAATCCTTATGATCTAAGAATTATGAGTTGGATTGTAATCACGCTTTGAACCATTTGATGGATTCGGATATAATTATCACCTCATAAGACACGGAACATGTCATTACTGAGTATTTATTATATTGCCTTTGTCATGTAACTACAGAAAGATTGCTCAGGGATACATGCTTTATAAAACTGAGTGAAAGTAAATATTTATTTTCTTTTTCTCATGGATGTTTTTTGTTTGGAAATTTCTCCATCAAACTGTTTACAGGTTCTAAGGCAGGAGAATTTTTTGAGTGCTCTCGAAAAGGATATTTCTTTGCAGGTTACATGAAAAATCATTTACAGCAATGGCTCCATTTCTTTCTAACAAGGCAAAGGAGAAAGCACGTGTTAAGGTTTGTATTAGTAAAACTATAAATTCCCCAAGTAAAATTAATTTTACCTTTTAGCTATTGACCTGAAGGTGTGAGATTTTTTGTATGTGCAAATGCCCCTGCATTTTGTAATTATCTTCTCTTGCAACAAACTAAAAGCAGGGCATAATTCTCATTAAAACTATGGGTTTTTTCCACCATGCTGGTGCATGGAAAAGACTTAAAAGAAAATGCAAAGGTAGTGGTTGGTATAACTTATATCTACTTAAAGAGCTCTTTGCACAACCAGAATGATATAAAGCGTTCAATGTTAATGAGCTTCAGATCAGGCATGTTGACAGAAATTTCAATACTTATCACTACCTTTGTTGGATATTAATTTTGATTCTACACACCTCTCCCCAGGGGTGTGGTAACTAAGTCCAAGTTTATTCTTGGATTGCTTTACTTATAAGCTGACTGATAGGTAAGGCATTTCTCATGTGGGTGCAGTTAGCCCGGCATTGTTCTGCCATAGAAACACACCCTTCTCTGAAACAAGGAGACACATGGTTTTCTGGTATAACTGTCTGAGGACTAGGAGTTTCTGTCAGCACAGCCATGCCAGCCAGGGATCAAGCCAACACATGTGTGGCAAAAGTCTGTGGGGGGAGGCAGGGTTTAGGAATGGTGCTATATGGTTCCTGGGCTGAGAACAATGATTAGCACTCCCGGGGAAGAGGAATGAAATGTATACAGTATTATTTCAGATCATTCCCTATTCCATTTCCATAGCCAGCACCTCTCCCCAATGACACAGTCTGTAATAAAATAAATGTATTGTATTTTATCTGATGCTTTCTCTACTGTTCTCAGCCACCTCCCTATCTTGTATTCTTTCATCTGTGTGACTCATCTTTTCCTCTAAAAAAGCAAGCATGTCAGGGCATTCAGGATACAGTAGAGAAAGTAAGAATCTGGTGAATTTATTTGATCTCTTTCCCAGGCTTTCTGTTAGATAAAAGAATGAGTGAGCAATTGTTGGTTAAATATGAAAATTGAGGATGAATCATTTCCCATTCCTCAAATGGAATCAGAATGGAGACTTGGAAACTCAGGAAAATTGGGTTTACAATGCTATTATTCCCTCATTTTCTAGTGGATTTTTAGATACATTTGCTCCATTTGATTATGAAAATTTGCATTGCTGCAGTAAACTACCTAGGAACCTCAGTCACACTTCAAAGCACACTATAAGGATCACAGAGGCAAACCAGAAAAAGATTTTGTGACCTAAGGACCTTACAATCTGAGGAGAAAATCGGAGACCATACAGATAAAACCAGACAGAGCAGAACATAAAGTAACTATTGATCGGAATTTTTTTGCAATGTCAAAAGAGAAACAGGGGAACATGTAATGTGAGAGGAGGTCAAAAGGAGCTAGGCTTGTTTTATCAACAAAGTCAAGGTTGAGTGTACTATTCATATATACATTTTGGAGATGGGTAAATATCAGGGAAAGAGAAGAACTGTTGAAATTTAAATATAGTTCAAAGGAAAATGCACACAATTTCATCCTAAAATAAGTTAGCTAGAAGTTTGTATCTTCCAGAAACACAGAAATGGCATTTCAACATGGGAAGTAAGAGGAAAGAAATTAAATTGCTTCAGGATGGAGCATGAGGCATTTACAGCAGGATAGGGAGGATCCTGGAGTTAGGAGCTACAACTTGGCATATGAGACTCTGGTTGTTGAGCTTGCTGATATCTGCAGGAGGGGCTGGCGGAAGACTTCATTGTTGTTTGTTGTCCCCATCTGCACTCCATTCATACTGTACTTAATTAGCTCTGTGCTTCAGGGCCTCTGCCAGGTAAGTGCAGGAACAAGGAAGAATATCCTTTTTTTCCCCTGTGAATGCAAAACATGGCTTCTGGGAAAGATGGGGTTTTACTTTCTTCTCATATATCAGTGATCAGTGATCACTTAGATTGTTTTGGCTCCTGTGCTTTAATCATGTCCTCAAGGCTAAAACCAGTCATTATATTTCAGGATTTATACTGTATTTTCTATTAAACCATTAATGGATTGGGCTTTGGATTTTGGTGGAGGGAATTGTCTTCCTCTTCCATTTTCATCTAACAACCCCCCTGCTTATGGCAGGGACCTCAGATATTGCATTTCCCCCACTTTTGCCTGGTCACTTCCTTTAGGTCAGGCTAGTTTCAGCAGTCTGTCTTGTACGAATGCTTCTAATAACATTCCAAAAATTTCAGGGCTTTTTTTGTGGTTTCTGGTATATGGGATCATGTAACGTAGAGCTCTCTGGACTCTGCATTGAATGTGAAATACTTCGCTGCCTGGAATTGCAAAGGATTTATCCTTTTAGGATCTGAAAAAAGACAGTGAGGTAACTCTGTGGATGCTTCTTGTTAGCATAGGGGAAGGGAGCACAGGCAAAGGGCATGAAAATGCTTGTCTGAAAAAGCTGTACATGAATACTGTAGGCTGATTTCCCAGAGGCAATGTTTTGGTAATTAGAAAGCCTTCATCCTTGTCTTTCCAGAGCATTATCTTCAGTGGTCTGCAAGTACAAGGAAAACAGCTTTTGTGAGGTGGAGGTCTCTGTTGAAGGAGAGGGAATGATTGGGGAAAAGGGCGTGAAGCACTGTATCTTCAAAGAGCACGCCATGGGGCAGGGCATGAAGCCATACTTGGAGAGATTTACCGTGAGAATGAGAATAAAGCAGGCATGGGGAAAATCTGGATTTTTGCTCCCAGAGCTCAGAAGACCGGAGGCACCTGTGGCTGATCACAAAGGGAGTTCAGAGCAGCAACTGCTGCCAGCACTGGCAGAAGAAAAGGATAATTTTTTATCCATATATGGAAGCTGAATGAAGTTTCCCTGAAATGATTTTACTGTCTTTGAAAAGGGTAAAATTGATTTAGTAATCTTAGGAAAGACTGTTAAATATTTCTGTGGCAAAATCCACATGACACCTCCATTGACTCCATATAAATTGAGGGATTTATCTGATAGACAGATGAGTACAGATTGAGAGGTGATCAGGAATGCATAGGTCTGGTAAACTGAGGCTGGTCAGAATACTAGATAAGGGCATAAAATCTCCTGTTCTCTTGGCACATTTTTACTCTGCCTTTTGGTCAGAAGTTTTACCACTGTACTGATAAAACTCAGAAGAAAAAACCCTAAAACCCCAACAATTAAAAGAATGTAATTCCACTATAACTTACAGTTTTGCCAAAATAGTGTTTTCTTTTGGACATGCATATATTTTTTTTTAAAGTTTCAATTATAGATACTTATGACACCTTTTACTTGAGGCAGACAACCTGCTAGGCCCCAAGGATAGCACTGCTAGCTTGCCACAGAACAGAGAGAAGGCATTGTCATGCTTTGTCATCCAGATAAGGGTTCCCCAAGACCTACCCCAGGGATTCAACAGCTGTTTTCCAACAGAAGCTCTTCCAAACAAAGCAGCCTGACTGAATACACCATCACTTTTGGATAAGGTCTTACCTCCTCATAACATTCCCATCTAGATCTTATTTCAGTGCTGGATCAGATGAGCAGGGTCTTTTAAGTTCCTTCCTCTTCTTTTCTGGTAAGAGAAAAGGAAAATACGTTGACGTTGTCTTTGTTATTCATTGCTTGCTATAATCTCCCAGATTTCAAATAAAATTGTTGCTACACCTAACTTCAGATCCTGATACTTGGATATGAATCCATTATTTGTGTGAGAGAGAGGGCAATTATTTTATGTATTTAAAAATATGTTTAAAATGTGTCTTATGAAAAGTGAAAAGAAGATGTATAAAACTGTGGTATGGTCACAGTATAAAGCTGTGGTATGGTCACAGTATGAAGCTGTCCTGAAACAATGCTTTTCTTCTAAGTTCTGGTAACAAATACAAGACTTCTATGTCTGAAGAACTTTCAGGACTGGAAACTAAAACTTGCAGAATGAATAACAGATAATCATGGAAATCCCGACAACCATTAGAAATCACTTACTCATGAGGGCAAAACAGCTGATTCCTTCACTGATCCTTAGCAACAATTAAAAAGCATGAAAGCCAGGGATCTGATTAATGTAGTTTCTGCCCAAAGGGCAAGATTAATCCTCTGTACTGGAAGCAGAGATTCACTTTTTTTTTTTTTTTTTACAGTCACTGTGCGTGATCACCATAGCATAATAATGTTGAATCATGTCATTACTAAGCATTTCTCAACAAAACGCAATTTACTCTTGACCTTTCATTCATTTGTATTTGATAACTGAGATGTTTCCTTTTCTTCTTCTGTTATAGAGGGAAGAATTCCATCTCTCTTGAAAATAGTTGCTCATGTGTTTTTCATCAGAGACCAACAAATATTGTTTATGACCTTGGATTTTAATTGTAAATCCAAAACCATTATTTTGGAAACTTTATGAGTTTGCAAATAAACCTTGTGTAAATTTTCCATGCTTGGAATCTGAACACTTATTTTAGAAGCAGCTGATGCTTGGTCCTACATATGTATAACCTTAAGCCTTTAGCTTCATACTGAGATTATAACCAAACAACCTGCTAGCTCTCAAGCTATCATTATTATAGCCTTGATTGTCTCCACATCCTTTGGCTGAGGAATGGAGTCTTTTGAAACTTCCTGAAAGTCACTCAAGTGATTTCTTCCATCCTCTCCTGGCCAAAGAGCTGAGTATTGACTTGATGATAGGGTTTGAGACTGTGCAGTTATGCACTGGATTGTAAAACATTTCACTTACAAGAAATTAAGCCAAATTACAGAAAAAAACAAATCACATAGCATCTATAAACTCAGCCCTGATAGAAAAGAGTCCCTCTGTCCCAAAACTAGCAATATTACTGAAAACCAGCAGAAGCATGTGGTTATAGACTGTGCTTCGAGAGAACCAAGGTCCCGCCACAGACCTATATAATTTGGGCAAGTCACTTTTTAAGCTCTGCCTTAATTCTCCATCTTTAAGAGGTGGACCACAGTACTTTGTCTTGCCTGTGTAGCTTTTTGTGGTACAGACTGTCTCTAGCTGATAGTATAGCACTTAGTACAGCGGAGCTATGATCAAACTGTGTTTCTGTAGGGACTTCTGCAATAAGTAGAACATGCACTTGTCCTTGTCATGACAGGGTACGTGTTCTTAGCCAAATATCCAGAATGTGGAGCTTTAGAGATCCGTGGTAATGCTATGACAGAGGTTTTCTCTCACCATCTCTGTACAGAGCAGACTGACAGCAGTTTGCAAGTTTCTTTCACTCTCTTGGTTGCCCTTTTACAGGAGTTAAAGGGTCCTCTCAGACTGAAGGCTCATTGTACAGGGAAAGGCTTGAGGCTAATAACAGCATCTTGAAATCCCTGCTGTGACCAGCAGAGACCTTCAGATGGAATAATTTTAATGAACTTCACGTGTTTGTAGTGTTGACATTTACTTGAGAGCTAGTTTCCTTGACTCCTTTTATAGTCATTGCAGACAAACAGACACTTCCAAAATGGGATTCATCTGCCTTATTTTAGGTTGCTATTTTAGGGTGAGATAAATCATCCCCTGGAGTTTCTTATTTCTTTTCATTGACTACAAAGAGAGTCCAAACGACTACCTCATGTGCGGACTTCTATCCTGTAGATCTGGACTTCAGCTTGTGGTGCTCATACAGCATCTATGGACTTTACTATACCTTCCCAACAAAGTCAGTAGCACTCTATCAATTTTTGTTTTTCTTGGTGGGGAAACTGAGGTGCAGTGATATGACCACTAGTGTTCAAGGCCACTATACAACGCCTGTGCTTGATACACTAAGTAACAATGCAGACAGAGAACTGCTGTTCTGTACATCTTGGCACCACTTAGTTGAGGTGCTCCATGTTTAAAACTGCTGAATATTTGGATCTAAAGATCTTAGATAAAGCTAAATGAGAAACACAATTGACCCCTCATAGTTGATGTTTATCATTAGTACAATGAGTTTTAGATTTTAAGAAAAAAAAATATCACCAAAGGCACCACAAAATCAGCTAAAAATGCCACCTGAACTATGTTATTTCCTTAGATGTATGGCACCAGGTGTTGAGTGAGAGCTCTTCTGAGTAATCTCTAAACCAAATAAAATAGCCAGCTGTGTCTGCAATACCTGAGTATCACAGCTTTTAAGATATATGTCTCATGTATTCACCTTATTTTAAATTGCCAGAGGATAAATAGAAGGATTAGTAAAGGTGGTGTAATGTGTCATATGTAAAATAAAAATGAGTGGAATAACTGAATAACTGTTAATAAGTAATCAGCTAGCTTGTTAGCAGCATGTTATCTAGATGTTGAATAATCAGCTGGTTAAAGCACAGTGTCCCTTCCTCAAGACAAGTCAGAGCAGAGCAGCCCGTGGGAAAGGTACTTTTATGTGTTTTTTCTGAATTGCTTGAATGGATGTGACTAGTTTCATCATTTGGTGAAATCTGTCTGGGGGATGAGCATATATGAAACATGCATAGTCTTTGCCACCTATTGCACGTCTGTATCAGAACACATTTCTAATCAATGGAAGAATATGTCCCTTTGTGGAGACTATTAATGACAAGTACCAGCAACGTGTAAGGCTTGGGTGATGTAAGATCCGGCTCTAGGCATTTACACTCTTGGCAGGTTTCTGGGGGCCAAGTACTGAGCACTGCTGTTGCTTCTGCAGAGGTGCTCCTCTGGCACGAGCCCTGCTTGCCTCGATCCTGCATGTCTCTTCTCTTCTGTGGCAGAGCATAGTGCTTCGCATCCTGAGCTCAGGAAAGGTCTCTGAAAACACAGAGGTGCTGTAAGGAAACATCGCAGCTTAAACAAGAAAGCTGCAACAAGTTTAGAGACAGATAGTCCCATCCAAGATCCCTGCCTTGCTCCTGCTGCTTCACTTCCACTATGTTTCTGGCATGTCTTAGTTTTTCACTTCTCTCCTTCACTTTTGTCATCTTACTTCTCTTCCAGTAACCTTCTCTTACCCTGTTTCAGTTTTCTGAGCATGATTTTAAAGCATTCCTTGACTAAATCTAATATGTATCAATAGCCCTCTGAGGTGTCTATTGTGAAAGCAGATATTGAATTTTTTTCCAACTTGGTTTCATCTCTTTATGTTGTCTGAACCTCTGTGTGTCAAACTGTCTAATTGCCCATAACAGATTAAAAACATGTTCAGCATCAAATAAATACACCAAAGGGGTAAACTTCACCAAATATTACATGTTGTTTGATACTAGGATGGACAAGAAAAAAGAGAGTTGCTGTACAATGTAAGATCAAATCATTAGATAGAGAAGACACAGAAGCTCTTATATAACCAAACTGAAAATTTTAATTTGAACTGAGAATCAAACATCAGACATAAATCTGTAGGAAACTAGGCACTGTTAGTATCATAGAACCACTTGTTTACATCTTTAGCAAGGGAAGGAATGAAGAAGAGAAGAGAGCAAGTTGGGAAATGAGACAGAGTAGTATTAAAAGACATTATGGATGCATAATGCCTATTTTTTAAATTAATTTCACTTTTCATCTAACTCCATTGATGAAATGTGCTATGTAAAACAAGGAAAAATCTTGCTTTCTATAGTTCTTTAGAAAACTGATTTCTTCCCACCCTTTAAGAATGATGTAATCAAATTTGAGATTTTATATTAAAAAGAAATAAGTGGTAAGATAGGGAAAGGGGAGGGCATTAAGCTTCTATACAGATTTTTTTTCTGGTTCAACAACAGACTATATTAATGTAAGCTTTTTAATGAGCATTAGGATTATCCTAATTATGAAGCATAAGTAACCTTGCTTCATTGTAGATACAGCAAAAACTGATAGCCTGATATTAATCTGGGATATAATTCTACAATGAAGACAACTGAGCCTATATTAAGACTTTATGACCCATCTTGTCATTTACTCTTACCCCCAGCTCTTCTATTCAGCTACTACACCCACATATATGTATATATTTCTTCAAGTAAGTTCTTAAGTAATAATATAAATTCAATAAATTTTGCAAAGTTGATTTTCCAATAATTAATGGCAGAATTAACAACATGTTTTATGTGGCTTTAATTAAATTCCTAGACGTGTACATTTGATGACCCTAATTATTCAGAACATCTTTGGCTCACTCTGTGTATATTTGTTTATATACTCTGGCTACTCACACTTTTATTCTATTTTTATTACTTAATATATTAACCAGTTTTTTTAAAAAAATCTGTTTAACTTCACACTAATCAGATTTTCATGTGGATTCCTCTTTTGTGCTCATCATTATTTGACAGTGTTCCCAGATCTCTAATAAAATGTTAGTCTTTTTGATGGGTTGACCTTGGCTGCCTGCCAGGTACCCACCAAGACGGTCCCCCTCCTTAACTGGACAGGGGGAGAAAATATGACAAAAAGCTTGTGAGTGGAGATAATGATAGGGAAATCATTCAACAATTACTGTCATGGGCAAAACAGATTCAATTTGGGGACATTAATTTAATTTATTGTCAATTAAACAGAGTAGGATAATGAGAAATGGGAAAAAAATCTAAAAATAACCTTCCCCTCACCCCTTCTTTTTTTCCAGGCTCAACTTCACTCCCAGCTCATACCTCCTCCTCTGAGTGGAAGGAGCTGTGCATGCCCCTCTCACCTGCAGACCTCGAACAAAATGGGAACTGCACAAAACTGATAGCGTAGGTATATCCTCTAGCAGGACACAATTCCATCAACCCCAACAATTTCTACTGGCTGTATTGTGTTATCTATACCAAACTGAGTCAGAAAGTGGACACTCTGGAAGGGAGAGTCACCCTGCAGGAAGACCTGGATAGGCTGGAAGAATGGGCTAACAAGAACCTCATGAAGTTCAACAAGGACAAGTGTAAGGTCTTGCACCTGGGAAAACATAGTTCAGGAGTGCAGCACAGACTGGGATCTACCTGACTGGGGACAAGCTCTGTGGAAAGGGGCCTGGGGGTCCTGGAGGACAAGAAGCTCAATATGAACAAGCAGTGCACTGCAGTGGCAAAGCAAGCCAACAGGATGCTGGGTTACATCAACAAGGGCATCACCAGCAGAGAGAAGGAAGTCATTATCCCACTCTACTCAGCACTTGTCAGGCCACACCTGGAATACTGTTTTGAGTTTTGTTCCCCGCTATGCAAAAAAGATGTGGACAGGCTGGAGAGGGTCCAGAGGAGGGCCCAAAGATGATCAAGGGACTGGGAAGCCTGCCATATGGGGAAAGTCTGAGACAATTGGATTTGTTCAGCCTTGAGAAGAGAAGGCTTAGGGGAGACCTTATCACCATGTTCCAGTATTTAAAGGGTGGCTACAAAAAAGATGGAGATTCCCTTTTTACAATGATTCATATAGAAAAGATGAGGGTTAATGGGTACAATCTCCTGGGGAGATTCCGACTGGACATGAGGAAAATTTTTCACAATGAGAACAATCAATGACTAGAACAATCTCCCCAGGGAAGTGGTGGATTCCCCAACATTGGACACAGCTGGATACATTTGATTCAGCTGGACAGGGTATTGGGCCATCTTGTCTAGACTGTGCTTTTGCCAAGAAAGTTTTGACCAGATGATCCTTGAGGTCCCTTCCAACATGAGATTCTATGATTCTATGATCTACTTATACCCTGGTATGTATGATTAATTGATATTATTTTTTATTTTTATAAGGTTTATTTACAGAGTTCTTAGTAAGTGCAGGGTTTCATTCATGGTTCACATGGTACAAGAAAATGAAAGAAACAATGTGCTGTTTCACAACATCATATTCATCATGCTCCTGGGACTGCTTTTACATCCAAGCATATAGACATATCTTCTGTTTTTTTCAGTGAACAGAGTTGTCTAGTGTAAACTGTGTCTTTTCTGAATTCATTGTCCTTTGAACTTTAATTGAAGAATTACTGCATTGTTGTACTGTCCAAAATTAGTTTCTTTGGAAATATTAATTTGTCTTACAACTACAGTAGTTTAAAGTGGAAACATATACACAGGTAAACAGATATAAAAATAACTAAAAAAATACTATCACACCAACAGGAATAATAATAGGTATTAGGAACTGAAGATAAACCATACTATACTTATGGGACTGCTACTACCAGGTAGAGATTTCAGAGGTAAGGTTATTACTAAAAAAATCCAAACGTTTCCTGAAAAGATAATTCAAAAATAAGGTTACTAAAAACCTTAAGTCTGTCCTGCAGCGTCTCCATCTAATGACCATAGGATTCAGGCATATTCTAGTGTAGGCGACCTCAGATGAAATGAGAACATTTTTTATAAGCATCATCGTTAGGCAAGAAGAGCCAAATGCAAACTAACAAAATGTATAGGGAAAAGTCACAATGAAGTCTGGGAAGAGAGCCCGCTGGTGTTTCTCTTACTGGGTGTGTGATTTCCCTGGAGACTCTGCAACGTAAACATGTTGCATATCCAAGGCAAAGGTGTGAGTCAAGCTCCAACAGGTTCCCAGCAGAAGAGCCCTTGCTTGGCCTGGCCCATGGGCAGCAGCCGCCCGGCACCGCGTACCAGCCGCAGCCACGCTCGTCCCTCAGGACCAGCTAAAGTTTGGCTGAGCATGGAGGGGTGAGCTGCCACCTCGCTCTGTGTGAAGGGAACTGCCTTTGAATATTGCCCCCCCAATTACCCCTGGTAATTGCCCCCCACCCCCAATACCAGGTGTGGGAGGCCAGGCTGCCAGGCAGCACCCCCTGCAAGCCCCACTGGGG
This sequence comes from Tyto alba, assembly GCF_018691265.1. Classification (NCBI taxonomy): domain Eukaryota; kingdom Metazoa; phylum Chordata; class Aves; order Strigiformes; family Tytonidae; genus Tyto; species Tyto alba. The sequence goes on from NW_024881296.1 coordinate 35,758,108, forward strand.
CTCAGCCGCAGAGCTTCCCACGTGCGGAGATGGGGTCATTTATCTCTGTCGTTATTTAGCTTTTCTCACTTTGAGTGAGGAGAGCAGATGGGGCAGCCAGCATCTGCAGGATCTAATAAATGCTAAGAGATACCAGGGGATGCTCCTGCTCTGAGAAGCTGAACAGATGTGCTAAAATTGAGCTGTATCCCCAGAAGGCTTTTCATGTCGATTTGCTTATTTTTTGGACAATGTCAGTCAGGCTGAATTGAGCTGTCTGGATTTTATGTTCCTGGGAACCAGTTTCATTCACAGAGCTTATGCCAAAAAAAAAAAAAAAAAAAAAAAATTATCTAAAACTAAAGATGATTTCTAGAAACTGCAAAGGCCAGAAGATGTCCAAAGTCTGCCTTCTTTTCTGAGAGGAGGCAAAAAGAGCTTGAGGCTTCAGAAAGAATGGGTCCACTTCAGAGCTCATTCACTGGAAACTCATTAACTAGCCTCAGATAATATCAGGGCAAGTAAAAAAGACGGAAAGGCAGGTTTATTGTTGTGATAACCTGGTACATGAACCATGAGGTGCTCATTTTACAGATAGCAGAGGACATAAAAAATCTCTGGCCTGTAGGCTGATACTCTCAGAAATTAAATGAAATGTGTAGTCCTTATCTGTTTAACAGAGATAATGGAAAAAAGAACATCAACAATGCTGAGCACTGCACATTTCTTGTGGAAGTTTGCTGAGTAGAAAAGTAGCCAAAAGACAAAATTTGAACAACACTCGAGACATCTGAGTGATGGAGACTGCAAATCAACTCTATTACACACCATAATCTATTTAACTGCAACCAATATCGTAAAAAATAGGGTTGTGCCCAGAAGACCTACTTAGCTGTTTGGTTTTCCAGTCATCCGAATCTCTGCTTATTTGAGTATTTTTCTACTCTCACAGATAGTATTTTACTGTACCTTGGTCAGGCTTCAGAAAATTGACATATTTTAATGGTATGAAAACAGCAATTTGATTTTTTTCATAAAGGTATCTGAGACCTTTTCTTATATACCATAAACCAGAAGTATTTGCTGAGGAAACAAGTTTGGATAGAAGCATATCTAATTAAAGTCCTCTGCGTGTGAATTGAGACACTTCTGCATGGTACTGTATGACATATTGCAAACTAGAAAACATTAGATATTAATAATTGACACAGCTGAGTCAGTTTTGTGCTGTGCAGAATTGTCTTTGTTCACTGAGGTTAGTGGAATGGTGCAGGCCAAACTTTGGTTCTGGCCCATCACCCTCAACCCATTTTGAAGGAACAGCATTACATTTATATATTATGGATCCAGTTCACTGCTCACGTATCCTGCTTTTTCTCCAGTGTAAATCTATCTGATTATTCTAGAAAATGTACAAATTACAAGTATAAACCGCAAACATGAGTAGCAAGTATAACTAGTACAGGCAAGAGTATATGATTATAGGAAAGTAAATACTATAACCAAGGTAACCTGACCATTTTAAATAGATGTCAACATTGCAAATGGAAAAAAAGAATGCTGCAGAATTTTACATCTTATCTGATTTTTCTGATTATTTCTTCTATATATGTTTTTTCAGACTAAAGCACTAGATCAGAGCAGTGTTGAAGAGTTTGAGAGTCCAAGCCTCTGACAAAAACCTTCTACAGAAACCTTCATCATATAATCTCTTACATTTGGCTCTTCAGAGATGAACTGGTAGTCCCCCAAATGCTGAAGTGACTAAATTTGATTAAAGTTTAATTTGTTACACATGTAAGCATATTTTCCAAATCCCCATGTATGAGCAAAAAAATGATTATCAGACATTTTGATTCAACAGAATACTCTAAGAGGGAGTGATTTTTCCTTTCCCAGTACAGCCAGCATAGCACTTAGTGATGAAGCAGTTCAATAGCTAGGACTGTTCAACGCTCATCTGTACTGTTTTTGTCTGGGATAGAGTTAATTTTTTTCATAACACCTTCTATAGTACTGTGTCTTGGATTTGTGCTGAAAACGGAGTAGATAGTGCAGGGATGTTTTAGTTATTGCTGAGAAATGCCTACATGGTGTCAAGACCTTTTCTTCTCACACCACCCCACTATCGAGGAGGCACAAGATGTTGGAAGGGAACACAGCTGGGACAGCTGATCCCAGCTGACCAAAGGGATATCTCATACCATATAACGTTGTGCTCAGTAATAAATCTGGGGGAAGAAGGAAGAAGGAGGGGACATTCAGATTGTGGCATTTGTCTTCTCAAGTAGCTGTTACGTGTGATGGAGCCTGGCTGTCCTGGAGATGGCTGAGCACCTGCCTGCCCATGGGAAGTGGTGAATTAATTCCTTATTTTGCTTTCAGACATAGCATTTGCTTTACCTGTTAAACTGTCTTTATCTCAACCCACGAGTTTTCTCATTTTTAGCCTTCTGATCCTCTCCCCCACCCAACTGTGGGGGATTGAACGAGCAGCTGTGTGGGGCTGAGCTGCCCACCGGAGTTAACACACATCACCCCAGCATCTCTGCTGTGGAAGACAAGTTACTCTACATATCAAAGCATGATTTAGATTTATTTCTTGTGCTGGAACTATTCGTTACTACTAATTCTCTGCTAATTCTTTGTTTGATTTTGGGACATGACTATACCCTTCTATTTGGGTAGCTCAACTGATTGAAACTGATTGATGATACTGCTTCAGAACATGATGAGTCTTCTGGTACTAGATGAGGTAAATGGTTGATTTGCAACAACAATATTAACAATAATGACACTTGTTCCTTGAAGTAGCTCGTTGTCCAGAAAACATGCTAATTGAAAATTAATTTTTTCCTTTTCCATGTTAAATAATTCTGCTTTGTGTTTGTTCTGCCACATATAGACACTCAGTATGCTACATTTATTTTCAGGCTTAAAAGGAAATATTTGTGGTATTGATAACTCTGTCTTTAAGGCTGAGTTTCCTGGACAGATTTGTTGATTTTAAGCATGGATAGAGACAGGGAGGTTCATTCTAAAATTTTGATTCCTTGTAAATTCTTGATTCAGTGTTCACTGAGCACAACAGTTCTCCCATGCCATCTGCTTCTAGACTGTATATTATAGACACAAGCTTTTTATTGTGCTTTAGAGTTTATGGTCCCAGTACTCAGACCTATAGAGAGTTTTTTAATTCAGTCTATTCATTTGTAAGTAAAAAACCCATCCCAGCAATAAAAAAATGTAAAATCAGAAATTCAAACTAAATTTCTAGCAAGTACAAATAACTACAATGAACTTTATTTCCTAAAACAGTTCCAACAATGTATTTCGAAGTTGTCCAATAGTAGATATCATATAGTAATTTTAAAGAAGCCTTCTACTTTAAAGCAACAATCTAAATATAAAGTGACTAAGAATTTTTCAATACCATTTAGCTGGTTTTGGTGTGCCATTTTTGGAGTCATGTTTCCTTTAAGGTGTATCCAGAAATTAAATATTTAAATTTGTAATTCTTAGTGGATTGCTTTAATGAAGCCTTACAGTTGCCAAAAGGAATGGAAAAATTAAGAAAATCCATTCCCAGACGTTTCCATCTTTTCTTTAAGATGAATAAAGGGCTCCTGTTCTCAGTTCTTCAAAATCTCTCTGGATTAACTGTGATATAAATTAGATCAAAACAGGATTTTCTAGCTATAATAGTTATACAGAACTACCTACAAGTTAACTCGAAGAATTCAGCCATCTGAGAGAAACCTGAGGAACTCCAAAATCTGGAGGTGAACCTTATTGTAGGTGGTTCTGGCAAAGCTGAAAAACATCTTCATGCCTAGAGGATCTACCATCAAAGGGGCAGTCTCTTTCAGAAATGCTTATCAAGGATGTTACTGGGCCTTATTCTTATCTGCTTTGAATGACCAGCTTGTAAAAAACAAATACGCAAATAGAAAACCATGGATACAGAATCAAGTTGTAGATCAGGATTAACTCCATCCACTGAAGTTACACATTTTAAAGCAATGAAGATCAAACACATGTGCCACTCTGCCCACCACTGACAGCTTTCAAAGGGCTTTGCACGCTTTCTGAAGGCATTCAAAATGCCTGTCCACTTGCAAGAGAAAAGTTTTCTTATAAACCGGAACAGTGATGGGGTGTTGCTGGTACTCTAACATCTCATGAGACTGGTTCTTCTTACACTGCATTGTACGCTATGCTTGCAATGTACTGGACGTCCTGTCAGCACATTCCAGTAATTTGGTGGCACAGCCAACACCAGGAGAGAAATCATATTTATCGAAACAGGCAACAATATGAAGCTCTTAGTTAACTTATGGCTCAGGATGTTTCTAGACAGGAATGTTGGCACCAGTTTCCTAAAAACTAGTGTAGCTCTGCCAACGCTGTGCAAGTGGTGCATGAAATTTTAGTGTGAGGGCTGTTCAAAGTAAGCTTTTGATTGAGGATTAAGAACAGTGAATGCTAAGCTATGAGACACCCCCGCAGTGTGCTCTACTCAGAAATACACTCCAGTTAAATAGAGGTCTGAGTCAAGAAAACATGTCCTACATGATGTCATCTCTTTCTGAGATGATCTTGAAATGACCTTGTTTCTCTGAGGCATGAGTGACTATATCTTTTATCAATGACACACTGTACCTACCTTTGTGCTCCTATTGCCAAGCTGGCTGGGCTGTGCTTGGTTTCCAAGCAACAACAGCAAGTCAAGCCTTACAGTTTCAAGGCACATCTCCTCATGAGGCAACTTCCAGAAAGTAAATCTCAGACTACTGAAAGGAGGTCCTTACATGGAGTCTGATTCATTCCAGCAAACTTCATGTTATGATTTGATGCTCTCCCCTCCAGCTGATCAGCAAAACTGTTGTAAGTAGGGTATGCAGTGATTTTGGGTGCTGGCAAAATATTACCCTGGAGACCAAATTCAAGAATCTCTCTTTTTATTTCCCAATTCAAAGCACATCTTAAAGTTTATTTGGCTCTTCTATGAAGGACATTGACACAGACTTTCTCTGCTAAGGCTGTTTTATTTTTACGTGCACAATGAAGATTTATTTGCTTATGGATGGAAAAAGGAGGCATTCCAAAATGTTTACCAAAGAATAGCTGTTTACAAAACTAGCATCTTGCTTTTTGTCTTGGGTAACTTAGCATCCATAAATGGCAAGAAGATTGTTCTGGTACTTCAAGTCCCTTTGCATTATTCATTAGGGAATCTCAAGCTGAATAACTTTCTCTGGGACAAAGCTGTTGCTAAGCTTAAAGTTTGGGAGATCTAGTAATGCAGTTTTGCTTATCCTTCTCCCCAGGAAACTCTTCCACTCACATGATGTGAGGATACCGTGACTTGGCAAAATCACGCTGTGTGCTACTTCCTGGATACTGGACAACAGGACAACTATGTGAAATGAAGAGAAAATTTATTAACCCTGATATTTCAGCCATGAATCAAAATGAAGGGAAGAGGAGGCAGAGAGCGGGAAATAAAGGGGGGATAAAACTTGTTCCTCACGACATCTTAAATATGGTGTGACATGACTTCTCCCAAAATGAGCAAGAAAAGAAAGCCATACATATATGTACTTATATACATATGTACATATGTGCATATATACCAGCTTGAGTGACAAAGGTAGCTTCACCTATGCTAAATAAAGGTCCATCTTTTATTTTTCTGATTATAGGGTAAGCCACAACATACAAGATGTCCATTTCCTTTTTCAGTCACTTGTCCACAGAATGAGTGAGTGCACAATTTCCTCAGTTGCAATTTCACTTTAAGGAAATGGGGATTTAATTTTTGGATAGCAAAAGAAAACTTCTGCGTTCTAAAAGAGTGGAAAGGACTGAGGTTCAAAGCTGAACTACAGATTTTGCTGATGGTTAACTTTTGGTCACAGTGTTAGCAGTGTGATCATGAGAGCATGCTCTCCTCACACAGAGGCTTTGGCAAGGGATGAAGGGTGAACTCAGCTGGGAAGGCGTACAAGAAAGGTGAAAGGAAAAAAGAATCTGGAAACAGATCTGCAAGTAAGACATTGCAGAAACTTAAAGTATTTCTGCAAGATTATAGAAAGTGGAACAAGACTCTCTGTCCCTGTGCATCAGTCCTTCAAGAAATTCCTAGACATGTATAGAAGTAGAAGAAGAAACAGTCTGAAATAAAGTCCAGCGCCACTGTGTTGAAAGAAAACACAGTAAACAGTGTGTTAATTTGGCTGCAGTGATATGGAACATTTGCCAAAGTACTATTCTGGTAGGTTTTTTTTCAGCTCTGACTCTCCAAGGGTGTTCTACCACCCTTCTAACTTATGCTGCAACTCTGAGAAATGACTTGTTGTTTCAAAAACTCCCTTCAAAGATTAGAGGCTCTTGGGAATGTACTTATTCTGGCATTCTCAGCAGAAAAATCATGGGCTGAGTGAGCACAAAGACTACCTGTTGATCCCTAAAAATGGTTCCTCTGTGTCTGTGGGGAGATACACTGGCAGGTTTTTAGGAAGAAATCTTGCATTCTTCACTAGGCTGCTTCTGCAGATAAAGCTATCAGATCTGCTTTCAACGTTGTCAGTCAGGATTGGACTGGACTGTGAGCAATATCTTTGGAGATCAGGGGAAATCATGCTCATAATACTACTCGTACCTTTTTTGAGACTTACAAATGCTATAGCATTTTTAAAAAACCCAATTATTTCATAATCATTGGTTGTCTGATTTTCATAACATTGTGATATATTTTTGTTTGTTTTCTCATCTGCTTCTTAGTCCCTTGTTAATTTTCCCATGGATCTTATGGGAAATGGCTTATGAGATTCTGATGAGAGACTAAATTAATCTTTTTTAGTCAGATATTTTCCAGTACAGCCACTATTTTTCATACAAACACTTTTCTTGCAACTAACTATAAGAATAGTATGTACTTACGTACACCACATAGATTAAAAAGCCAAATTATTTCTTTAATTTATTTTTGGGCTCAGTTCCAGTCAGTTAAAACTAAACCTTCTTTTACTAGAAAGGTGATTAAATAATTGCAGTTATCTAGCTTACAGTGAGTATGAAATTATTCATTATTTTTGCTTTATTGAACACAGAAGATGTGCTAGTTCTCTGTCAATGATTGTTATAATTAATATTACATTTTGAATGAAAACATAGATATAATAGCAAGAAATTAACAAACCAAATCTGATCAGCAGGTGAGTTTGAATCCTGTGTTGATTTATCTCTGTTTATAACCACTGACTTCCTTTATAGCACAGTGCAATTGACAGTACACTGTGAGTTTTATATTCACTTGTCATACAAGTTGCCTACAGTATGTTCCCATTTATCTTAAGTATCCACATGTTCCTAACACATTATCATATACTGAGTGCTCGAACGGTTGATTGTATAAAATAAGTGTGTCCCAGAAATACAGTCTGCACTCAGGTATCTTTAATTTTGAAAGTTTTTTTTCAGTACCGTACATTGTGCATTTCAGCTCAATCTCTGCAACTGATGGGCATTTCTTAAAAATGCTGTTCATTAAATAATCCATCCATGTACATTTCTTTCATTGATTATAAGTGACTGTAAGTGATTACTAGTACTACACATACTAAAGTAGAATGCATATATAAACAGATCAGAAGAACTTTAAAACATGTATTTTGTTTTCTAGGCTCACAATGACATAAGAAAACTGATCCTGATGTATGAATTTAAGGATCATACTGATAGCACTGAAAATCCCAGTATTGGAAGGAAAATAGGTCACTCATGTCCCGTCCAGCTGGGACCATTATTCTAGCATAGATTAAGAACAGACTTGACAGTCATCACCAAAGGGCCCAAAGTCAGAATTGGTGTGTTTGGACTCCTCCGACTCTATACAAATGGTGATGGCGCTGAGCAGTGAGGAAAAGAGTTGTTTGTGTAGGACTGGTTCTAAACAGAATGCTTTTCAAACATTTCCATGCAGCATCAGCTTTTTTTTAATGATAATATTTTTATCTTACACTAATCCACTTAAGGCAAGACATAACATTTTTGTTCTGTTATTTTACTGGAATTCTTATTTGTTCTAATTTATTTTGATGTCCCCACATCACTTCTTTAATCCAATTTCAGTCTGAACGGCAGCGCAATAACTGGTTTATAGTCATGGAAGTGGCTTGTGCCAAATTAGAAAAAACACATTGTTGTTATTTTTGCAAAGCTGAGATTGTTAGGGAAATTACAGGGGTAATGCTATGACAAAATCAACCACTGAACCATCATTCTTCTAGGTCCTATACTAAGACACTTTATATGGGCATACGAGGTCCAAAAACTGTTTAAAAACCTCAGCAGGAAAGAGCCAAGAGAAAATCAACATAGACCAACAAAAATCCCTGAAGAGCGAGTTTATATTTCCATGTATCCTTTATAGGAAATTTCTTCTGTAAATTTTTGAAGCTTACAACAGACAAGGGATAGAGATGTTTTAACGTCGCAAGACTACAGCAGTGGCAGTTGTCCCTATTCATCAGTTTATTCTGGTGACCCTGTAACCACCTAGTGTTCTTTTAGTAAATGTAAATCATCCTAATCCAAAAAGAGCAAGGTACTTTATCACATAGTTTCTTTGGAGACTGGAGATTACATTAAAGCATTATGTTCATAGCGAGTGTTGAGTAGGATGAACATTGCGAGAAGAGAATTTAGAAGATTACTGTGAGCTATTGAGCATACTGTGCATCTTGGACATACCTGTATTTTGCTTGATCTTAACTTCCAGATGGGATGAAGACTTCCCTAAGTAGATGGAATTCCAGAAAAAAACATGTGGAGAATCATGTTTGTAGAGCAGGGTCTAGAACACTGACAAAAATTATTCGTGAACAAAGAATAATAATGCCAGAATAAACTTTTTTTTTTTTTTAAATATTTTCTTTCACCAAAACTCATGGTCCCTCATTTAAATAATGATTCATGGCATAAAAATCAGACTATATTATTAGTTATTGCATAAATATTATTAACATTAGTTTTCTTCTATTTTTTACAGAAGGGGATTGGATGTCTGAAATGTGTATCTAAAAATATGTAATTGCTCTGTACAAATATGAAATTTTAGGTTAGTTCTGGAAAAATCAGATCATATATTTTTCTATGGATATCCTCCTCGCAGACTTGAGAAACTGTAAGTTCCGAGGTAGGTGAATTAAATGTATGTGGAGCAGAAACAGCAAGACAGGGACATAAAGGGATTTGAAAAGGAAGAAGTTTATGTTTGATATCACAGTAATGGAGAGCAGAGACATGGTCAAAACAGCAGGCAAGTGAAATGATGAATTAGACATACAAGTAAAATCTGTCTTCATTAAAACCAGAAAAAAGGATGCTGTGCTACCCAAGGAACAACATCATTCAGGATGCTTCCAGGAGGTCATATAGGAATTCTCACTATTGATATCCATATGCGAAGCTCTGGTCATGGCTGCAATTGAAGATTGTTCATGGTGACATGACAAAATGAAAAGCTAAATGGTGATATTTTCCACAGCAACTCAAAAAAGGAACATTGTGATGAATACTGTGTGCTCTGTTTTAACAATAACAGCTAGACATTGGAGCTGTTAGCTAGACATCCCTGAGAAAATGTGAAATACAGAGGCTAAAATTTGAGTTTACATGGAAAAAATTAGGGTTGAAGTAATAAATATAGTTTTGTGCGGTATTGAGATGCTACCTGAATTTGGTTTTGTGGAGGAGATAACCACAGAAGAGAAGAGGAGCTGATGAAGGACAAGAGAAAACATAAACATCAAAGGAAGAGGGAAAAAGGGAGTAACTCAAGGGACCTTAAGGAAAAACTGGGAGTAGAAGGGCAACGAAGAAAGGGAAGAAGCATAAAATCCAAAAAAAAAGAGGAGCTAGGAAAGGAGCAATGCTGATGTTAACAGCTGTTGGTAGGTCAGGAAGATAGAAGAGGAACTAGTGCTTCTGAGCTTTGGTTTGTTAGAGACTTCAGGCAGAAAAAATTTGAGACTACCAAATTGGGAAGTGTCTAGGATTGAAAAAGAACTCCAGACACTCCAGACATCAGAGATGAAAGCAGAAAAATTAAAAGAAGATGGACTTTAAAGCTGATGAGCTAAGTTGAGTTAGAGGTGACGTTTTTAAGATGCAACAGAGTAATGGGCTACTGTTATGTGATAGGGAAAAGTGGGAGGAGAGTCAAGGGTTAAGGGGAAGAATATGGGACTGTTGAGAAAAATATGATACTGTACCTGTCTGCTGTTTAATGAGAAGCTATATTGCTCTGTTGGGAAATAAATTATAAAAAGACACCTTTTTATAAAAAAAGAAATATAGTGATTCATTCTATATAAGAAAAAGATCATAGTTTTATTATCCAGCTGCTTACCAGTAGCATAAAGCTGGTTCCCATTATTTTTCATGTTCTCTTTTACCACTTTCCACCTCTTCTTAAAGTGTTGCCATATGTTATACACCTTATTTTGCTGAAAAACTTATTACTGGAAATCCAGTGACATATGTGCAATGTTAAATGCTGATGCCATCCTCTACCTAATGTGTAAATATATAGCTACTGATTGCTCTCAACAGGATCTGAAAACTTGACTGCTTAACATCTATGAAAATGAAGTCACTCTTTCAGATGCATAAATGTGGATTTAATTTTCTAACTGTGGACATTCTGGTAGCATTTTTAAAGATGTTGAAGAGTAACTTCCAAAATAGCTTTTAAGGAATTAAATCAAAGGTTAGTTGAAATTTAGGTCTTTGAATTCAGGACAGCAGGTCTTCCCCTGCCTAAACCATGTAGGTGTCTGGGACATTATTTAAGCAATTAAGCTTTATATGTTCTTGGATAGTGTTGGTACATCTGCCCATAAACTGATCATCTAGATGCATATTTTCTACCGGCAGGTTTTCTACCAGCAGGGTCATAGGAAAGATTGGTGGTGATGGTGCTGCTACTGATTCTGCTACAAATAAAAACAGTAGGAAAGAGCTGTAAGCTCTTGTCTTTGCTCCCTGAATTGTTAAGGCATTTTACTTTAGACAGGCACTGGGGAAAGCCCAGAAATGATCCAGAGCACTGGGATTCCCTATTCCCAACAGCACGCTTTAACCACCAAGCTCCCTCTTGTTAACTTTTCTTCTGGTCCCATGACTCCATTAGTCCTGGATTCCCTTGGCCACGTTTGAAAGAAACAGTTGGTGTTTGCTTTAACCACTGAAATATTACACAGTTTTGCTACTTCACAGATGTCAACTATTTGTTGATTTGCTGAAAGCCTTTAAAACAACCTCACTTTCTTTCCTTCTTCTCTTTTCAAAGTCTAAAGTTGGGCTGCTAAATTGACATACTTTATGAAGCAGTATATGTAGAGGATAAAGAGATTAAGACCCATTCCAGGGGTACCTTTAGAAATCAGAAAATACCAGGAATCTCAAAATTCACATTGAAGTTAGATTTAGTTTGTGTCATTCAACTTGTTGTTTCTGATTTTGTTGTTTTGGTTTCCCCCCCCGCCCCCCCCCCCCCCCCCCCCCCGGACAAATCAAGTATGTGGCCCAAATGCATACAAAGCACAAGTAAATATGCAGTAATTAAAATAATTAGGAGCTCCTCTTCTGTTCCTTGTTGGAAAGTTTCAAAATGAAAACTCAGATCTAGCTCCCACATGTAGGCCCAGAAGCTTCAAACATGAATTTGTTCAGCTGCACAGGATCCATTTAATTCTGATCTGGTTTTTACTTAGAAAATGAAAGAATCATCCAGTGAGTTGTGAGTTTGTTCATAGACTTGTTTTATTAGCAAATAATTTTTCTCTGTCTCAGTTGTTTACATTTTTATGTGGCCTGTTTTGTCAAAAGATATGCAACATTTGCCAAATGTACTTCCTGGAATTTCGTAATTGCACTCTGATTCGTTTCCTCTCATATGTCTAAGCATTTATTTTCAATTTAAAAAACAAAAAACAAAGAGATGAACTAGGCATAAAAGGGCTTGTTGGCATCAGCATCTATATATTTTGGGGGTAATATGAAACTGAAACAACACGAGATTAGTTGGAGTCAGTTACATTATTTGCTGATATATTTAGACAGAAGTGAAGGAAATGTTGCTCCTCTGCATTTTGTGGATTTCACCTGCAGGATCCATTACCACAGGAAATAGTTCCAGTTAAATATTATAACTAAACTTTAAAAAAAGGATGCGTATAAGTATTGTCTAAGAATAACATCTGTTGTGACAAATGTTAAGTGTACTTTAATGCATTGATCTCATTAAAAAACCACTGTAAATAACATTTCACAGCCTGAGAGGAGTGTAGTTTTGTTTTGCTTGCTGGCTTTTATGGCAGTGAAGGACCGGCCAGCCTCAGGGGAGGTATGCAGAATCACAAGATGGCTGAGGGGGGGAAGGTCCCTTGGTGATCATCCAGTCCAACATCCCTGTTCAGAGCAGGCTGCCCAAAGCAGACTGCCCCAGACTGTGTCAAGATGAATTCTGAACATCTCCAAGAATGGAGAATCCACAGTATCTCTGGGCAACCTGTGCCAGTGTATGACCACCCTCACTGTAAAAAAGGTGTTTCTTATGTTTAAATGGAATCTCCTGTGTGCCTGTTTGCACCCATTGCCTCTTGTCCTGTCAGTGGATATTACTAAGATGGACCTGGCTCCCCCTTCTTTACTCCCCCATCAGATATCTATACACATTGATAAGGTACTTCTGTGCAGGCCTCCTGCCACCTGTGCTTGATTTCCAGCTCACAGGAATGGACAACTCTTGAGCATGGAGGAGGTGATCCATGAAATTATCAACTACTCTTCTGGACCTGTCTTCTCTTCAGGTCCGAATACCATGGGATTCTTCTAAGCAGATCCCTGAACAGCCTAAAATCTCTCCTGGACACCAAGGTTGTGATCCTGCTCTTTCCTTTGTATTCTCCTGTCAGAATCACAAACTCTGCCATCTCATGGTCACTGCAGCCAAGGTTGCCCCAGCCTTTGCATTCCTGAGATGTTCTTCTTTTTTTTGTTAGTATGAGGTCCAGCAGAACCACTCCCTTCATCATCTCCTCAAACACTTGTGTTAGCAAGTTGTTACCATGCACTCCATAAACCTCCTGGATTGCTCGTGCCCACTGTGTTGTCCTTGCAACAGGCCCCCTTGCTGGGCCTGTGAATGTGAGACTTCTTCCAGTTGTCTGAAGAAGGACTCATCTACTTCTTCTTCCTGATCAGGTTGTAGCAGATACTCACCATGATGTTACCCCTCGCAATCCTAACCTGCCCACTAATTCTGACCCATAAACTGTCAATTGACTTATCATCTGGCCCTAGGCAGAACTCCATGCATTTCTCCTGCTCTTCTGTAAAGGGAAACTCTGCCTCCCTGCACTCCAATCCCATCCCAGCCTCTCCTTCCTAAAGCACCTGTATTAATCCATGGCAGTGCTCCTGTCATGTGAGCTATCCCACCACACCTCCCTGATGAGCTTGCAGTCCTGTGACGGACTGTACGCAGATCTCAGAATTCCTCCCGCTTGTCACTTTGCTGCATGCGTTAGTGTGAAGGAACTTCCAAGAAGCATCCAATGGTACTGGTTTCGCAGAAGTGTGAGAGCTTCCCCAACTATATCAGCACTTCTTTATTTGAGTTGACACTTGGGGTAGGTCCCCTTTGAACATACTTTGATGATTATGTCGTGTCTCCTGATTACATCAGCTGGCACCCTTTTCTTGCCAACCCTGTTCGACATTTCCTCACTTGATTGTGAGTCATCCTAGTTTAAATCTCTCATCAGTTTGGCCAGCTTGTTGACAAAAATGCTTTTGCCCCAATTTGTCAGGTAGATCCTTTCTCTTCCTAGAAGTTTCCAGCCTTCAAAGAGAAACCCATGGTCATAAAAATGGAAACCCTGCTGCCATCACTAACTGTGCAACCAGTTGTTGTCCCACAGGATCTGTCTGTTGCTCCTCAAGTCTTTCCTCCTCACTGTTAGGATCAAGGAGAATTCTTAGGCCACTTTCATGTTTATTGGGTTTTATTCAAAAGATGAAATGACATTTCTAGGAAAACAATATACCATACCAGCCACTGTTTGAAAGATCCAAACTGTGACTTAGGAGAAAATAGATCATGCCACTTGAAAGAAACTGTACTATTATACTGCTTCAAGCCTCATTGTTTGTGGCTCCTAGTGGGCAGGGACCATGAGGGACAGCACAGGCAGAAGTTACAGAACCACAACCAGTTTTTACTGCAGGAGAACATCTTTTTCTCCTTTCTGCTTCCTGATATTTCAAAACCAGATTCTGTATTTCCTGTAAAAAGGAACATGCACAGTTCCACAAAGCTCTTGTTCTGGAGGGGTTCTCTGCAGGTACACAACACAGTGATCCTTCTTCATGACTGTGTATTAGTATTGCTGAAAGTATTAGCATTAGTATTGCTGAAAGGTTTTTGGATAGGTAGAAAATAAAACAAATTGTAAGAGCAGAACTAGTAAAGTCTACATCCCTTCTTTCCTCTCACCCTTCTGCTGACACCTTGTTAAATCCTCCCACTGTACTTTGAGTTCTTACTTCTACAACTCACAACTCTGCTAGTCCCTGCTACATTCCTTCATGCCTCTGCAACACACACAACTTCCACCTTTCATTGCTTAACTTTATTTCAGGTCTATGCCCTGGACATTGTCCCTATGGAGAAAAATTATAAAAGGAGATAGTGAAATCAGGAGTAGTCCATGAAAACCCTTTCCTGGAATTTCATGTTCCCCCACCATTTGAGTGATATTCCACTGAATTTATTATTTTTCTTTACTGCTAAAGACCTACAGATTTCAAGGAAAGAGCTGCTCTGTTGGTTCCAAGCATCACGGATAGCTACATCCACTTGATCCCCTGACCTCTGCACTCTAAAATGAATCTCCAGCATATGCCTCCATTGCTTGTGCTCTCTGGAATCTGTAGGAGTAGTGTCTTTGGAATAAGTTTCTAAAAGCATCACACCTATGAGTTAGTTGGGCTGTCAGCTAAATTTCCATGTTGAAATTTTGGAAGGTAGCATGATTAGTTTTCTACCATACCTCTATGTGATCCTAGTCTTTTCTCTTAGATAATTCCAGCTGGAAACAATGACCCCGAGATTTCTTAAAAAGAGTCAATGGAGGACACAGAGAAAAGGCAAACATGAAAGGAAGCTATAACTGAAGACATTATCATATTCAAAGAGGTTTAATATGCAGTGTAGATGAAACCATAAAAAATAATTTCATTGACTTTATGCCTACAAAATATTTTTTTCAGGGCTTCCTTAGTCTAAATTGACTATATCTTATTTAATTTTTGATAAGAAGCAGAAAGCAGTTACATTTTAAAACCACTTTAAAGTGTAGGATTTTTTAGCCAATATAGCATCTCAGAAAGTTTTTGTATTGCACATTTTAATCCCTGAACATAAGGGGACTCTTTGTTACAAATGCTTTGTTTATTTGAACAGAAAGCTGTACAAAAATTTGACATTAAAATGACCCTACAAATCCCTTCTTAATAGTAAACTTTTCTGTTGTTTCTAGCATGCATTTTCTGAAAGTTCACACTTTTTGTTCCCTACACTGTCCTGTGTGGTCAAAACAGCGGCTGGAAATTGGTGTGACTTCTCTTGTGAGGTCTGGTGGTAATCTTGACAATTATGTGCAAAAAATAGAGATTGTTTTCTGTTGTTATGAAGATTTGCACTTTTTGTACCTATGAAGTATGAAGCCCAGGTGTTATTTATAATATGGCATTCTTCCAGAGGCAGCTTTGGAAAAGCAATGCATTCTCTATTAACCCTCAGTCTGCTAACTTGGGACCTTACTGACTTTTTCCTTACTTGGGAAAATATTTAAAGCAGAAATAAGGGTAGATTTATCATCTGCAACAATGAACTTGATATCTCTGAGATCATGAAACTATGGAGGGATTGATGAAGAAGAGACAGAATCCTCATCCTGCAGTAATTGTGTGTGGGTCTGACCACTTCTCAGGTCTTTTTTTTTTTTTTTTTTTTATGGTTTGCCTTAAATAAGTGCATGCATGAGCCAAATGCTTTGTAAATGGTTAAATACCACAAAGCAATAAAATAATCAACTACATTAGTTTTGAAAAGGAGTCTAGGTATCATATTGATGTAAATCCAGGCTGCGGTAATCCACTAAGAATTATGTTAGCATAAATATAAAATTGATTTTCGGACCCATTCCCAGACCAGAAGAATGATTAGCCTGCTGACTTAGCCAGTTATGGGGCAGACTGGTCAAGGTTGACATATGGGAATATAGTTGGAGGAGACACTGAGGCTTGATTTATCTTTATATTTTCTAGCACTCTGAGGGAGGGCAGAGCCAGAGCTAGTCCAGGACATTAAGAACACATTCATTCAACAGGAACATAACACTGGAGGGAATCGCTTGGGTTCTGTTTAAGTGCTTAGACAGTGGTGTCCTAGGCCATCTTGGACATTTTAAGCTTCCTTCCTGGTCTCTGCCTGCCATCCCAGAAGGTTTCCTGCAGGTCATATGTCTTGTATGCTAGTCTCATGAGGATGTGTCAGATATATAGCATAGCATGTCTACAATGACATTTACTGTCTATGGTAGGGCAATTGAATTTCTCCTGGCATGACATCCAGGTGAAGCTGCTATCAGATGGAATTCAGTTCCTAAATCTCCTAAGCCCCATTTAAAACTAACTAGATTTTCTGATTGTATTCTAGAGATTATTCTGTGGACCTGGTAAGTCATATAATGAAAGAGAAGGTAGACCTAAGTTATTCCTGACGAACTTGAATTAATTTTCAACTCAAAAAAAAAAAAAAAAATTTTATCATGAAAAAAAAAGAGAAACCTTTAATTTCTGACTATTAGCATGAACAACCCTCTTACCTTCCCAATGTTTACCTTCTTCTCAATGTGACCATAAATATAGACAAGATGATGACCTTTTCTGACCCTGTTTTGTTAAACTAAGCAAAACTTGTCTGGAGTCTTTTCGTAGATGGTGTCTCCAACTTGCAGAGCATCCCAGGATCATTTCTGAATCATGTCTAATCTCTGCTATCTTGAGCATGGCTGGCCACAGCCATGCAGTTTTACCAATTCCTTGCAGATTAATGCTAACAAACTCCTAGTTCACTCTAGAGTTGTGTTAGCCTTTTTCATATCTTAAAACTGTTTTCAGAGCCAAGCTTTTTTCTTCTGTCTTTTTTTAACACTATAGGTACAAGCAGTGTACATTACTGACAGGGTGGGAACTGGGTTAGTTCTTTACAAAGACTGCAGAAGGATTATGTGAGGACCTAAAGAATCTGTACTCAGAAAGAATTTCCTAAGTAATTTTATACATATTACATGTGTTAAATGAAACTCTATCTGGAGACTTAGCAAAGTGAAGTCAACGATGTTCAAAACATATCTCTTCCTAGAATAATAATCTTTACTGTGGCAATAAATGTAATTAAGTCCTTCCTCAAAGTTCCTTTAAATGACTGGTCCATGCAAATTCAGGAAGTAGTTTCATCCATTTAATATTTGACAGTTAAGTTCAAATTTAATATATTTTATTGAAACTATATAACATTTAATTTTTTTAGGATATCACAACAGCATTCTGGGAATTTTTTTCTACCAAGTAATAATATCAAGCCTGGTTTTCCCTTTGTTCTGCTGTCTGCTCAGAGGATGTCTAGAAAATTCAAATGTGTCAGAAAGCTCTTGACACTTTGTCTTCATCTATTTAAAAAAGTAAAAGACATCTGTCTGAAATATTCGTTTTTAAATGAAAATGAAAAAAAATGAGGCAACCAACTACATGGTTTTCTGGATTGTCCTATGACAGCTCTAACTATAAGCAGTCTCTGTCACTATGTCACACATTTGGTTCACCCACCTCATTGGAAAGGCTACAGTGACAGCATTTCTATATTTAGATCTTCTGTGGCTCAGGAACAGTGTATATTCAATGATTGGCCGTAATGCTCAGTGTTAGTCTTGTAGTGGACCACAGCTCTGGACTTTGCTATGAATTTTTGACAAAAAATTGGCTCCTGTTTGAACTGACCTTCAAGTGGATTTTTGGCATGGAAACCAACATTGTTTATTCAGAAGCAGTTCTCCAGCTTGAAAAGGAAGCCTCAGCTATTTTTACAGTTGTTGAGCTTGTATTTGTAAACAAATACTGATGTTCTGTCATGCAGACACTCAGAGCTGCTGAAACGCCAGTGTCACTTCTTGTACAGAATGCTCACAGCTATTCTGGCACTTACCCATGAGATGTATAGGCTTTGTTTCTGACATATGAGCTTTGGAGTGTATAAAGCCACTGCAAATTGTCCTGTTCTATAATCTTGCTAAGACCCAAACAGAGAGAGTTTATTGACCCTTAAATGTATAACAGATTAAAAAATCTGGCAGTCACCATAAAACTGATAAAGTATCATAAAATGTCATCTTGTGCCATAAAAAAATGTGTCAGAGAGCAAATAAAAGCCTATTTAAAGTTGTGTACTTAGTCACCCGTAAGAAATGTTCATGAACTTGTAATTTTGATGTATATGTCTTTTGGTGAACTTGATAGGACAAGGGAATAAATTCAACCAAAATGTGGATGGAGTGATATACTAATTAATGTATTCCTGCTGTTTTTTTTCAAGCAGATGTTATGCTCTCTTCTGTTTTTAATATTTCCTTGTTTTATATGTGAACTGTGTTCTTGCATCTGGGGAAGTCAGTCTTACCAAAGCCTCCTCAGGTGACCACAACAGCTTTGAATGGAGACTTGCACAGGTAGTGTTTATCTGGTCTAAGAAGGATGCTTTGATATTTGAAACTTTGCTGCTAAAAGCACAAGGGTTCTGGACACTTCATGCCATTTTGCCCATGGGAAATACACGTTACAGAGTTTATCCTGGTAAGGCTCAACTTGAGGTAAGACAGGTATTTCTGAGAAACAGTCCTTTTTAAATTTTTGAGTAGATTCAGGTAACTTGCAACTGTTCTTTTTTTTTTTTTTTTTGGTGTCATTCTCTGGCCTTGTAAGTAAGAGTACCTTTTTTTATTATCTATAAACCTTGTTACTGAGGAGCAATGAAAAATCCTTCTGTGATTACTAATGGAATGCAAAAACATTGAGTCCTGGAGAAATATATGCTAGAATGTGCTAGATGTTAGGAATCAGTCCTTTAGTAGTACTGGATTCTTTATGAGACTTGAAAATTTTGGTGACTGAGTGAATCTCATTTTATGATATCACATATGATATCCAGACAGATATAATATCTTTGGTTTGAAGACTGCCTTCCCAGACTACCTTCTGTTCTAACCCACAGATATCAAGCATTCAAGATGCAGCCTGTGCACTGCCCAATTTAACAAGATATTTTGGTCTATTTCACCTACAAAGACTTTGCAGACTCTACATTTCCATGTACTTCTTTAATTTAAAAAACGCTTTCCTAGACCCCAGAGCTGCAATGTACACATAAATTAAACCTTTAAAAATGCACTGTTTTTTATCAGCCTGAAATAGTGATTTGATAAACTCAGCCCCATATCAGTTACCTAGCTGTATAACTATGCTGTAGATGTCACAGCTTTTTTCTGTGAAACCAGTTTCAGCGCTGGACATAGAGAATAGCATAGAAAGAGAGTCTCTGAGTATAGTGATTCACAAATATTCTAGGGAAGAAAAAAGAACAGAGGAAAAAGGGATGAAAAACAGAAAACAACAGAATAAGGGTGAGAGGAGAGGGAGACAGAGGCACTCTCCAGACAAACTGCTTGTACTCAAGCACACCCTGTCAGGTGATGACTATGAAACTCTGCAATGGCACAAATCATAAATAACAGACACTTTAGTGATACAAAATCTGCCTTTACTCTGTCCAAACATCTCAGTTACAACTGTGGGACATTTATGGTAAATCAGAGCAAGCCTATAGGACAGAATGATCACAGAGTGCAGTTCTTTCCCTGAGTCATTTTGATATACTCATGTGGTAAGAAACATGAAAGGATGTCTTTGGTTTGGTGAGAAATGTATGGCTCCTCTCTCTGCCAGTCCATGGCTAATGTGAAAAATTTTATCTGCTCCAAATCCAGGCTATAATGAACTTATCTTTGCTTGAAATATAGGAAGATAATAACTGTAAATAGCTCATTTGCCCACAGCAAGAGCTACTTTGCATCATGCATTTTCACTTGTACAAATTAAATCACTTTCCACGTGATCAGAATAAGCAGCCAGCAATATACCTGAGTGTTTCAGCTTTGCTGGCAGAACACAAAATCACTATATAACTATGGAGTAATTCTGAGAATGTTTTTCAGCTTTCCCATTATGTACATACCATTTCCCTATGGTACATAGCTGTAGCAGATGTAGGCTGAACACTCTTGATGGATTGATGGAGGCAGCAGAAATTATAATTTCCTAAAGATAAAAGGGAATTAATATCTAAATGAATGTTAAAAGATATACCTATTATTAGCACCAGATACGCAAGGCTAAACAGCAGAGTTCACTGAAGAGAAAGTAACTCCAATCAGTCTAGATTACATTGACAAGAAGATACTCTATACAAATAATTGCTAGGATAAATTATACAGTTGCCAGGTCTCATCTTGAAATTTTCCTCTGTGATTTATGTCTTCCTTCAGCATCCTGAAATGAACTTTACTCAGGAGGCAATAATTACAAATTGTTCTCCCATTCTGCATTAATATATTATCAATAAGAAGAGATAGCCAGTCTTATTTTCTTTCCTTCTCCCTTTTCCCCAGAAATCAGAAAGCAAAGCAAAGCAAGACAAGGTAAAACAAGAAAAAGTGAAGCAAAAGAAATCTTTAAACGAAACACATTCACTTTTCATCCAAAACTGATTTTGCCCTTCTGAATTTTTCAGGCAGCTTTTTACCTGTCCAAAAATGAGGATTTTTCTTCCTTATTTTTTTTTTAAATAATAGTTTCCAGAGTCAACCAATGCAGATGATAAAGCTATCTCCACCCAAAGGCTGAATATACAAACATATTAAGTCTAATGAAGCAAAGATAAAGCTATCAGCATCATTAAATGACAACATCAGGATGAAGAAGCATTCATTATGTACAAGTTGAAATGTCCAGTATACATGAAAAGGTGTGTAAATGAAGCATAACAATTGCAGTGTGAGTTACAGTGATCACAGATGCTACAAATACATCTGGGTGAGTGGCTATTATTATCAAAAAGAGTACTGTTTGCTAATATTCCCCATTTCTAAAATTGCTTGTCTGGCAGATTCTCAGTTTTTCAGGGCTCAGTTGGTGCTGGATATGACATAATAATTCTACATTTTCTTCCATATGAAAATCCTCTTGATATTTATACCCCACACACACAGTCAGGGAAGTGCCTTCTTATGCAAGTAAACTTATAACACTAGGTTCATGTCTGGAAAACCAGTATCTTTCCAGGTTTTGGAAGGGATAATGTAAAGCCACACTGGAGTGTGACCATCACAATTTGACTCTGAAGTCTATATGCCATATTTAATTGTCTGAGAGACTATTGACTAAGTACAATATATTAGCTACTCCCTCCCTTTATCAGACCGTTTTTATTAATATTTAATTCTTCTTTTTTAGATTTATCACCCCAGCTATTACACAGCTACAGATACATGATGCCAGCACCGTACTGGTTTTCAGGCTTCTGAAGAGACTCTAGCTATAACTCTCAGGTTTTTGTGAAAAGGTGAATTTATAATTTTGGAAAGCTTTGAAGGCGCAGACTCTAGGTTTAGTATCCCCTTAGGAAATCTAAATTCTTCTCCCATATGGAAATAATTTCAGTTTGCACACCTCCTCCTTCACCACACTGGCTTAATCCACTCAGCTATAGAAAGCTGCCAAGTCCAGTTATGAATCTTAGTCTCTATATGTGCATTTTTGCCAAAGATCAGCAGAAGACAAACCACAAAGTGGGCCATGACTGTTTGATAGGAGGTGTCATAATGTATCAGCTAGGATGGGGCATATTCCATCCCACGCATGCTTCTAGTCTCATTAACTTTTGTAAAATGCTGAATTAATATTATTCTCATTACATGCTGACTTCTCCATTGACACAGCTAGTCACAAGAAAAAGTATTGAATTTTCAAAAGAAAACTTAAAAGTTAATCGCCATCTACTTTTTCTAACCTCTTGCTTTACCATAAGACACTGGATTCCTCCCTGAATTCTGTCTCACTGCAAGTGCAGAGACAGCATATAGTAAAAGATGTAGATATGGTCAGCAGCGTACGTACAGGGCCATACCAAACACAGAGAGAGGAGATGCATGAAGTGATTACCCGGTATATGGAGAAGGCTGAGGTACCCAATGACTTTTTTATCTCAGTCTTCACCGCCAGGTGCACCTGCCACCTTGCCCAAGTCACAGAAGGCAAAGGTGGGAACTGGGAGAATGAAGAACCACCCACTGTAGGAGAAGATTAGCTTCAAGACCATCTAAGGAACATGAAGGTGCACAGCTCCATGGGACCTGATGAGATACATCTGCAGGTCCTGAGTGAACTGGCAGAGGAAATGGCTAAGCCACTATCCATTATATATGAGAAATCATGGCAGTCTGGTGAAATTGGGATAGAAGTCTGGTAAAGAAGGAACATGATCTTCATTTTTAAAAATGGAAAAAGGAAAGACCTGGGAAACTACAAGCCAGTCGTTCTCAAATCTGTGCAAGACAAGATCACAGAGAGGAACCTCCTGGAAATTATGCTAAAGAACATGGAAAATAAGGAGGTGATTAGTGACAGCCAACGTGGCTTCACTAAGGGCAAACCGTGCCTGAAAAATTTGGTTGCCTTCTACAATGGGGTTACAGCCTTAGTGGAAAAGGGAAGAGCAAGTGATGTCATCTACCTGGACTTGTGCAAAGCATTTGACACTATCCCTCATGACATGCTTGTCTCTAAATTAGAGAGTCATGGATTTGACAAATGGACCACTCAGCAGGTAAGGAATTGGCTGGATGATCACACTCAAAATTTTGTGGTCAATGGCTTGATGTCTAAGTGGAGAGCAGTGATGAGTGCTGTTCTTCAGGGGTCAGTACTGGGACCAGCGTTGTTTAACATCTTTGTCAGTGACATCGACAGTGGGACTGAGTGCACTCTCAACAAGTTTGCCAATGACATGAAGCTGTGTGGTACAGTTGACACACTAGAGAGAAAGGATGCCATCCAGAGGGCCCTTAAGAGGATGGAGACCTGGGTCTGGGAAAACCTCATGAAGTTCAACAAGGCCAAGTGTAAGGTCCTGAACCTGGGTTGAAGCAATCCCATGCACAAACACAAGCTGGGTGCTGGATGGATTGAGAGCAGCCCTGAGAAGGACTTGGATTTGTTGGTTGAGGAGAAGCTCAACATGACCTGGCAATGTGTGCTTTCAGCCCAGAAATCCAACCATATCCTGGACTGCATCAAGAAAAGTGTACCCAGCAGGTCAAGGGAGGTGATTCTTCCCCTCTACTCCGCTCTCATGAGACCCCATCTGGAGTTCTCTGTCCAGCTCTGGGGCCCCCAACATAAGAAGGACATGGACCTGCTTGAACGGGTCCAGGGGAGGGCCATGAATATTATCAGGGAGATGAAGGACCTCCGTTATGAAGACAAATTGAGAGAGTTGGTCTTATTCAGCCTAGAGAAGATAAGGTTGTGGGGAGACCTTATAGCTTCCAGTACTTAAAGGAGGCCTACTGGAAAGATGCGGAGGGACTCTTTATCAGGGAGTGTAGTGATAGGACAAGGGGTAATGGTTTTAAACGGGAAGAGAGTAGATTTAGATTAGATACAAAGAAGAAATTCTTTACTGTGAGGGTGGTGAGACATTGGAACAGGTTGCCCAGAGCAGCTGTGGCTGCCCCCTCCCTGGAAGGGTTCAAGGCCAGGTTGGACGGGGCTCTGAGCAACCTGGTCCAGTGGAAGGTGTCCCTGCCCATGGCAGGAAGGTTGGAGCTAGGTGATCTTTAAGGTCCATTTCAACCCAAACCAGTCAATGATTCTATGATGAAAACAATGCGAAGTGATGGTAGAGAGATTATCTTATTTGGAAACCAACTTTTGCTTCTAGTTTGAAGGATATGTTTGAGCAGGTTTTAAATACTTTATAGGAATAGTGTTTTGCTAATTGACAGGGTTAACACAAAGGACACAGACACCAAGCTAAAGAAATAGACTTATTTTACTTTAGTTTAAAGAAGTAGAAAGAATAAGCAAGGTAACGCACCTAGTCATTACTACATAAAGCTAGCTATAGTGATTAAGAAATAAACATCACCACTTGCCCTCATACATTACCATCATCCAGACCTGTGCATCAGCTGGGGAGCCCTGTCACAGAGAAGGGTCGGAGAGCCTTTCCCAGAAATTGGGAAGTCCTACACAGTGCGTCCGCTCGTAGGTGAGGTCTGCATCTGTGCTGTGAGAGGGTCCGGCTTTTATAAAGTTTAACAAACAAATCTATACAAAATGCACAGGAGATATCTGGTAGATTGATAGGCCTCACTCAGGCGTGTCCAGATCTGGCCAGGATCCGGGCACGTCTGAGGACTTTCTGTTTTTCTTTACATTTGGGATTTATAGTTCCTTCCTGTTGTTTACTCATAGTTTTCAGGGATTGTTCCCAGGGTTGCATTTCATGCTGATAAGATGCTGGTTGCTTCATGCTGCTGATCAGATGCTGGTTGCTGGTCGGGAGATTCACGCAGAAGTCAACTTTGGTTTGAGGCCTATTGTTTGGGCCTTTTTTTTTTTGTTTCAAATGACTAGTTTTATGAACATCAGGGCATAAATGTTATTTACAGAGGATGAGGATACAGGGATGATTAGGCTCCTGGTAAGAATAGGATATCCCAGAGAGACAGGGCAACCCCAATAGCAGGCAAAGAGATAGAAATGGAAGAAAGAGAAACATGGTTATTGAAGTTATCTTGATGCACCAGAAAGGTTGGGAATGAATAATTAAAGGCGTAAGGAAAATGAAGCCATAACCATTTGGTAGCAAAGACCAGGATGATGTCTTGACCCGGTAGCTGTTGATAAGACTTTTGCCTTTGCTTTCAGTACAGATGTAAGTTTATTTCCCATCTCAGAGATGAGGAAAATCTCAATTTTGGGCTGAGAAGAAGCCACTGAAGACATTTAAATAGGAGCTGGGAAAGACTGGAGTAACATACAAGAGGGAGAGACTTAGTAAATGTCTTATGAATCATATCAGACTTGTTGACAGAGACTGGCTTGTTATGTAGTTGCCAGAAGAAATACAGCTTTGTGCATAAAACAAAGGAAGCCACAGATATGGAGTGATTTGGAAAACATGAATGATTTTTCAGGCAGTGGAGAGGTTGTAGAAGTAATGAAACAAAATCCATGGGAGGCTGCTGGAAAAGAGGTTGCTGCAGCAAAAAGGAAGAGATATAAGAGCCAGAATGAGCTCAAGCAGAGAGGAGGAATACATGGACATGGACAAGCACAAAGTGGAAAGACACACTGGGGAGAGGAAATAGGGAGAAAACATAAAAATGTCACCAAAACTGTAAACTGACCAGGACCAGGGGAGGAGATAGGCATTCATTGCCAGGAAACAGAGGGAGACTGTTTGGGAAGGAGTTTGGTTTTCACAGCACTGTATTTCAGACAGACGAGTCAGAGGATGTAAACAGAGAAATATGCAGATGTTCATCTGAAGGGAGAACCACATACAGGGCAGATACTTAAAAACATGTGGTGAGTTGATTTGGATAAAGGATGAAAGTGCAGCGGAAGAAGACTAGAAACAACATTTTGCAAAGCTGAGGAATATGGAGGTGTTTCAGTGCGCTTAGTAGGAACAGGTCTAAGCCTGCTGGAATATGTGAAACCTACCAAAAGGAGATGAATTACCTTGTTCTGGATACCATGCTGCTACAGCTGGGTCATTATTAATACAAGATGTAGGTAGTTCATCTTTGTGATACACATTCTTTTTTTTTTTTTTTTTTTTTTTTTGCTACAAAGCACTGATGTAAGTACAGTGTAGGTATAAAGGAGAGAGAAAGGCACATTGAGGAAGAATGCACCAAATAAATTAAAAATGGAAGACATATATTAGGTTATGTTACTGAGGGATAATCCTATTAAACAAAGACCTATCAAAGATAAGAGAAACAATGATGGGCAGAGAAAATCCCTTAACCTAATAAATTCAAACAGGGTGTCCTGACCTAGCAGGTCCCAGGTTTTTGAAAAAGAATCAGACCATGGTCTCTGGGAGGAAACACACCAAGGGGAGACAAGGAAAACACTGTGCAAACTGGCGAGGGTTACTGTTTTCAGGGGTGCATGGATTATTGTGTGCTGTAGGGGGCAGAGAATTGTGGGACTGGGTAAACCTTGTTATTAGACCTTTTAATGGGACTGTGGGAAGGTGCAAAACTTACTAGGGGATGTTTACGTGGAGGACCAAAAGAAAAGGGAGGAATCAGACTGGACCCAAGAGGAAAAAACGTCTATCCTATCTTTTAATTTAAATAATATTTCTAATTTATTCTGCATTGATATACTTTCTAATATGAGAAATACTCTGTATGTGTTGTACAACCACTAACAAATGTCAGATTGTACTGGGTGGTGGTTTGGATGAGAGTTTTGAGTACCAGCAACTGGAGAGAGAAGGGGACCATGGGCTTGAGGGGACCATAAACCTGATGGTCAGCAGTGGGAGAGGCTGTGAGTCTCAGGCCAGCTGCTACAGTTCCATATTGCATATGCACATGCTTAACCGCTAATGAAGTTCAAGCCAGAATGGCCAACGAGCAGGGCAGGAGACCTGACTACCAGCCATGGAATGGGACCACCACCCACCGAGTGGGCCAGGGGTGTGTGGAGCAGCAGCAGGAGGAGACTAGGGCCCAGGAGCAGCTCCAGGATCCTGAGAGCCCTGGTCCAGCCGCTGGTGTGACCCACACCCTCTGCGTGTAGGACCTACCAGTGGACCTCTGGCCAGAGCAGCTGGGGAGGTGGAGCGAGCTGGAACCGTCTGCACTTCTCATGCTTACAGGAACGTTGCGGGGGTTTATCTGGGTGCTGGCAAAGGCACTGCACTCTGTGCATGGTTCTGTGTGTGTGTGTGTGTGTACGTGTGTGTGCACACAGGTGTGCGCCCACGAGGAGCACAAGGCTCAGCATCCTCCTCCCTGCACCCGGGGACCTGGTACTGCAGCACTCTTGTGTTCCTGGAGCTGGCACAGGAAGGATCTGCCTGGGCTCTGTAGCCCACTAGATTCAGCTACTTCTGTCTTACATATACACATATATCTATATGTATGCATTTATTTATGTATACACATATATATATTTTATATTTACATTTATTTTTATGTATTCTCTTCATCTGGATCCTGGATGCTCATTTGAAAGTTATTTTGCTTTTTTCAATTTATAAATGGTGCCTTGATGTCATTCTTGGAGACTCTCTAATTATAAATATCTAACTTTGTATAGACAAGGAGATGTTAGTAGTTTTCCTGGCATGTCTCCAAACATCAGTGATTTAGAGTCAGTGCTAGAAAAGCTGGCCTGAATAGAGGCTGATGGGATACAATAGAGTTCTGAACTTCTTTTGATTTTAATAAAATGATGTTTTCAACATCTGGAACATCTCAGTCACAATATTATAATGCACAAAACATTTAAACATCATAAAATTGCCCTTTAACACTTTGATTAATTGATGATTGCCTTGAATCTGCTTGCACCAGAATAAGTATAAATGGATTTAAGTGTTAATAAAGCCACTGGTTTGGTTTAATAGTTGCGTTTCTTTAGCTGTGAGTTTCCATGGAATTCTTATACTTACAGGAACTGTTCAATGTCACTTTGTGTGATATTGGAGAATGACACTTGAAATGTTTTTTCTGTGTCAGGGATTGAAATGAATTAATACTTGTACGGTTGTAGCTCCACAGATGTGTCAGAATAAGCTAATATTACACCCTGCTAATTTACTAGAAGTGGCAGAACTAAATCTTGCCATAATTAACAGGAGTTTCTTTTGTGTAAATTGTAATAGCTTCTCAATTAATTGCCTCCATTTTATATTTATTGTTAAAAAATGTCACCCACATCTGCATAGTATCTACACATTTTTTAATCTCCTTGAATTTTTAAAAATCTTGGAAGATTGTGTAGAATGTGCTTGAATCAAATAACAATGGATGTTGAAAGAGATATTAAGAGTGCAGCCTTCTTCCCTGACCAACAATTGCAGCGTCTGGCATAACCCTTACAGCAGGATAACATGAGTGTCCATAGTGATAAAATTCCTTATTTTCAAATCCTGCATTATTCAGATACACCTGCATGTTTAAATAGTATTTTAGGCAAGGATTGCTGCCACCCCTCCTAATCTTTTTTTAAGTAATAGTGGTAGTGATAGCTATAACTAAATTAGGCTAGTGTATTCTGAATGCCTGAATTTAGTTGCTTACAATGTCACCATAATCATGGAAGCTGGAAATTTCCATGCTTACTCTTCATTCCAGGCTAAATTTATTTGGAAACTTATGAAACCCATTTTTTTCCAGTTCTGTGAAGATGGTTAAGGGAGCACAGCAGATAGTTTTAATCATGTTAAAAATAATTTCTGACTTTTTCTAGTAGGAGTTCTTGCTGTTGTTACATTCTGCAGTAGAAATTGAAGTTTGTATGATTTTTCAGTCCTAAACTCAGGATTCACCCACTGGTTGTTAATAAGTCTGTGTACATCAAAGGTTTCATAACTGAGGGAAATCTTTGAACATTTAATTAAGGATATAAGGAAACATGAGTCAGATATTTTCTAGAGGATGTAATTAAGAAAATGCCCCAAAACATTCTAGAAGACTCAGAAATAGGAAGAACCAAGTTCTTTGTCAACATGGACAGACTGTTCATATGTTTGATGGTAGAAAATAATAACTGCTGTTTGAGAAGAGTTACCCTGGTATGAAACTTAAATCATGAAGGTTCAGGATGTCTTTTATATGCATGTATATGCAATGTAAACAAAAATTATCTTAGATATTGCAGTAATCTTTGGTAATATCAGTCTATACAAAAAAAATTGGAGCCTTATAACAGCTGTGAGCTGGAAATAACAATTATTTAGAAACTTCTTCAGAAAGGTGCAATAATTATACTATTGTAAAAGTATCGAATGTGCTATTACAACTCTACACTCTAAACAAGTAATTAATATTAATGAGACCTAGGTAAATAATTTAAAAATTTTTCACAAACTTTCTAGAGATATTTTTCAGTTAAAATGTGTATTTTCATATTTTGACCAAGGAATATTTATAGATTATTGCATCTTAAATCAATTTAACCTGAAGGACAATGACATTATTAGCATAAGTTTCTCAGTGTATATTTTGATGTTGGAATCTATATACAATATATGTTTGCTTGCTATAACAAAAAACTTTTGGTGAGAAGTTCTGTGGAGTATTTGTTGATCTTCATGAACATGTAGGTGATGCTGAGAGACACTCACCCAATATCCATTAGTTGTGATCCATATGGCAGTGAAGCAATGAAAGCCTGACATTTAGACAAGGGATGACTTTGGTGAAACTGCAGTTGATTGATTGCTATGGGTAAGTTCAGCTTTCAAGTTGGTGTGTAAATTACAGCGATACTGACTGAAGAAGGTATGTTTATATCCTGAAGAACAACTGAAAAAATGTTTGCTTATTTAACTTATTTTCCTCAGTTTCACATTCCAGCTTTTTCTGGAATGTTGTTACCAGTAAAATTCATGCATCTACATAACTTATTGGATCAGAAACTGATTCAGCTTATAATGAACCTGTCAGAATACCAGTTAGTTAGTTCTTTGATCCAGCTGGTCAGGCAGCCACTGAAAAGTAGCATCAGCACAAGAAAAGTAGCAGGAATGAGACCCCCTCCTTTTGGCAGTAGCCACCACTTATGTCAGTGTAGAGTGATCACAGACCTATAACCAGAGTGAGCCAAGGATTTTATCTCACCCAGCCTGTCAATGGAAGAATGACAGATTAATGAAACCAGTTACAATAATTTCTGTACATTGCTGCACGAGCCCTTTACACTGTTTGATGTTGCTCTGAAAGACCTCTCTTCATATCAAGTGTTTACAGGTAGTAACATTTAAATTCTATTCTAGTTTTCACAGTGACAAAAAAAAGTTTGAGAAGGGAACCCCCATGAATTTTAAATGCAAAGGAACACATAGATTAGTTTTAAGCTGATCTCATGATGTTGATTTTTAAGACCACCTACAGATTGCTGAGTGCTTGAAATAGGCATTACTGTTAAGAACATGCCTTGGAGTCACTGAGGACACAGCAAGAAGAAAATTGTTTTTTCTAAGGCTGAACAAGTCCTTGTTTGATCTGCAGGGCCACTGGTACTGCTGTTGATGCATAAGAAGTAATGAACTCAGACGTGAGTGTCAGGGTCCAGCCTGTGATGGCAAAACCAGTAGTTAGAAAAACAAAACCATATTTTTGCTTGTGCACAAAGTACATTTGCTCTGCAAATCATTGAGACACAGTAAATGTGGGGCACTTCCAGTGCCATTTATTGTCTGAGCTTATAAGACCTTGCAGTCTGGCATCCCTGTTTGGATGTTTGGACCTAACACAGTAACTTTTGAATGCCACATCCAGTCACTGCCAGGGGATGTTCTGGGTGTCAGTGGGCAGAATCCTAGGGGTCTGAGTGGAAATCAGACAGCTAAAGGATGAAAAGGGAAAAGTGTCCCTGGCATCTGGTTAGTCAACAGAGCAGCTCTTTAATTGTCTTCAGCTCAAAGACCCCCTCCCTCAGAAAACAATTAGCACATTCCAGCAAAACAATGTCCCTCGTTTTAGCTATTCTCTTTGGCTTTTACAGTATACTGTTGAAGAGAAAGACAAATCAGGGAAAATACAATTATTAAGGGTAGATGGAGTAGGGATCTATGGGAGAGCTGAGAATAGGGTACATGGAGGAACTCTAAGTAGGCTTTAGGCCCTGGAAGAGGGTGCTGAGGAGAGGGGAGTGAGTGGGAGGGCTTGGTATTGGGTCAGGAGGGAATGGGGAGCTGGGAGGAGACGGGAGAATGGGCCCTAGGGAAAATGGGACTGGGGATTTTAACACTGTGGTCAGGGCATGGGCATAGCTGCAGACCAGGAAAGGAAGACAGTCCTTGGCCTGGCAGAAGGAGCATGCACGAACAGGTTAATGTAGTGCCACAGCATAGTATCAGATACACCAAACAATGGAAAGAATGCCTAAAGAAGAGTGAGTACTGGTAAATAAATCTTGGGGGAATAAGAACAATAAGATGGAGATGTGCCAATAATACCACTGGATGGGAGTAACAGCACTTCTACAACAGCAGGAACTTCATCATACAAGAAGAAAATATGTGTATTTCTGCATATTTCACACCACCCCATCATTTGACTGTTCAAGGTCTGATCTGAAATCTGTTTGGTATTTGACTGATACAAGTGCACATTGGATAAAGCCTTCAAAGATTACGAAATTGATCTAGTAAGCTCCTTGTTTATAGTAAAGAAGGTAAGAAAAGATATACATCAGTTTTCAGCATTAGAATAGTCTCTGTTTTAACACATAAATCACTGCTTGACTTTATTGCATTTCTGTTCTGGAAAACTTATTAGTACCAGAGAACTAAACTATATAGAAAAAGACAACCGCAAGAAAACATCCAGAATATATAAATGCCACTTCCAATAATATAGAATTAACAGTTTCCTTTAAAGATCCCAGTTTGTCAAACACTGAAATGAATTATGTCCTATTGCGTTAAGAGCTAAAAGCAGCAACTGGCACACTGTGTCCTTGACTTCCACATTCATTCAAATGTCAATCTGAATTGAAGTGATAGCAACAGAATTTTGCATGCAAATAACTTGGGAAGGAGCCTTCACAGTTTCTCACGCAATCTGGCTGGATGTGTTCTCATACAGTTCACACTGAATGGACAAAAGTCACTCAAGGCCTGTGCCAGGGTTCCTAGTACTTCCAGCCAGTATTGGAATTGCATCAGAAATTCTGGTTTTCATTTTAAAAAAAGAATAAGCTTCAAGTGCCTCTGTCTGGAAAGAGTAGTTTGAGTACCTGGTTTAGATGTATTCAGCACCTAATTTCAGGCAACCTTCTTCCTTCATAGAAGTGGATCATTAACTTCAAGGTCCACATTTCAGAAGGCAGAAGGGAAAACTCTGCAAGTTGCAAGACTCTACAAACTCTGGTCCTCTGTAAATCTGTTTTACATAAAGAAATTAACAATAAGCTCAGCTCCAGTGACCCTTCTGGTCTCCCTCACAGGAACAGAAAGTTCTTGACAATATACTTGGTTATATGATGGTGGTGCAGTCTCTTGGGATGTAAGGAATCCTGGAGAAGTCAGGTTGGGTAACGGATAGGATCAGTGGGCTTAGAATTCATCTCCCTAATTCATCTTCCAAACAAACCACAGTCTGATGACACTTTTGTGGGGAAACCTTGACCAGAACTGTGATAACTTAGTAGTAGGGGAAGGGCTAGGTACACTCTGGGCCTCAAGCTAAGAAGAGGAGAATGTTCACATCATTGTCTCTAACTCTCTGGGATGAATGAGAAGCTCTGACACCTGGCAAAGCCCAACGTCATGCATGGGGTCCCTAATGCCTTAAATATGTGACCATGCAGTTCCTTTGATAAAAGTACACATTATCTTAAGATAGAGGTCTGGATGTGATGCTGTAATAGATCCCATTCTTCTGCCTCATCTGTTCTGTTCCCTACTTTATTTCAGGTGGGCTCTCGGATGATCATCCAACTAGATGATTATCTTCATTTGTGCATAAAATGTCTGTGGTGTATGTTGCTTATTCTCTCCATGTATCCTGAGTGAGTATGCACGGTGCTGGACTTAGATTTTTATTCTTAAATGCAATTTAATTTTTCAGGTTAGGGTGTATATCTGTTCATTAGTTATTTAAGTCAAGGGGAAAGAATCATATAGCTATATATGCCATATAGCTGGGATGACAGGGCATGTGGCTTGTGAGGTGTTCAGACATTCAGAGAGGTGCTTCAGTGCATTCTCTTGGTGTGCTCTATGTTTTGCCTAGACAGGCTTTGCTGTTGTACTGTTCTACTTTTACCAAGGAGCAGAAATGTCAAACAAATTCATATTGTGTTATTTTTTTCAATAAAAACTATATGGATTACGAATTGGAAAATTCTTATTACTATAACATAACAGCACTTTCAAAACATTGAAATGCCTGTGAAAATGGAAAAAGAACAGCATTATACTGGGAACAGAAGAGTAAACCACACATCTATCCTGTCTACTACTACTGTCCTCATGAAAAGAAGGACAAAACTTAAACAGACATTTTAGACAGAGAAAAGCATTGAATAGAAACAATGCCTGGAACAATATTATGTAAAACTGTACTCACTTCGTTCCAGAGACATGGAGGTCAGAGCTTGACTGATACTGGTAACGGTCCAAATTCAGATTAGGTAACGGACAAAAGGGTTTCAGAAAAAATCAAAATAGTCGAAGAATAGTATCATATCACAGTTTTGTCATGAAATATACTATAAATATGTTGGTATTTTGTATTGTTTGGAATCTGCAAAGAGGAGACATGTTTTTGTTGCACCTCTTCTCATGGGGAGCTAATGGCTTCTAATGTATTTTAGCATATGTAATCCATAAATACAGTGCTTGCTTGTAAGAAACTTTTTCCTCGAAGTTTCTCTGGCTGTTGACATTACAAAATTCATCTGAAAGGTAATGGTTTATTAGTCTTCCTCAAATACCAAGTTAAATTATTGTAGTAAGTAACAAAGGGTAAGTAAATAAGCAGACAAAAGGCCTGGTGATTCTAAATAAATCACTACTCATCCAAAGATAATTTAACTTGTCCCAATAACATTTTTTAGATTTGTTTCTTCTTGTAAGCAAAATAGGAAATGAAAGCATCCTTGATGGAAATATGTTTGGCCACACAGTACAACCCAAATAATGCTTTTCTTATTTCCTTGCCTTTTTAAAGTAAACACTCCTCAATAAAAAGTTTATCTTTCTCTGTCTGGAATTCTACTGTGTTAGTCATTCTGCTGCACACAAAAGCAGTGAACATTCAGTGTGCATGCCACATTGCAAGGACACATAAGGCATTTATTATAAATGAATTCCAAATTAGTGTAAGAGATCATGAAATGTACATAGGAAAAAAAAAAAAAAAAAGATTGCCTGAGATGTATTGTAAATAAGAGGGGGTCCAGGACATTAATAAGCAATCTGCACTACCGCTGTTCCCTCAGGGGTCTTCTACAGGTGGTTCATATTTCTGGAGTAGAAATGTATGCTATACAAAATGGGAAATTTATTTTAAAATTTTTCCACTACATGGTTTGAATTTTAATTCTTCTTACCTCTGTTGTCCTTGAGAGGTAAGAAATTGGTTTATTATCATTATCATTATCATTACCTCATTTTGGAAAAGCTCCGCCTTTTAAAGCTCCAATCCACTTTAGGAAATCATAATTTCCTTGCTGGGTCACAGACACACCCAGACTCCAGAAAGCATAAAGATAATGGCAACTAGTGCAAGAGTTAATGGGATAAGAAAAGAAGTCAAGAATTGAATGTACAGAGCTCTAAACTTTCTAGATGAGCTGGTATATGTCACAAGGTGGAGCACTGCAGAGAAAACCAGAATATCTGTTTGGGACTCCCCTACATCATATCCTAGAACACAGTTTCTATTGTTGGAGTTTTTTGCATGATGCAGTGTTCATTGTTTCTAAAGGATTTGTGCTATTTATGCTCTGTATGAATTTAGGTTAATAGCAAAGTCCTTTATCAAGTAAAGGTCTTAGGAAAAAATCACCTATGAGACAAATGGAAGAGAAACCCAATATCCTTTGAGATGGGGATTTTTTTTTGAAGAATGGTACATTACAGAAAAGTTCTTGCTGGACAGAAAGCTGCTCCAAATTTCTGGCAAAGCTCAAGCCCCTTTACTGCTGTGAAGCCAGTTCTCTCTGTGAAGAGCACCATTTTCCAGATTAGTACCCCACAGTTGCTGGTCCTTGAAGCCAGGCTTGGTCATGCTAACATTATTATTTATCCCATGTGGTGTGTATATGAAAAGAAATAAAGGTGAAATGTTTATGAGGGTGAATTTTCACATGGGCCAGTAAATGGATTTAGCACACAAAAAGTTGATAACATTTA
>NW_024881296.1:35798460-35848739 GCF_018691265.1 Tyto alba
TAACTTGTCTTTTAGAGTATGGGCAGAAACAACAAGTGACATATTCCATTGGAAAGCATTAGATATTTGCTGAATAATTCTTAAAGCCTTCACTGGACAGAACAGTTAGGCTCAGACTCAGAACAAAGTCA
Organism: Tyto alba; assembly: GCF_018691265.1. NCBI lineage: Eukaryota > Metazoa > Chordata > Aves > Strigiformes > Tytonidae > Tyto > Tyto alba. The sequence continues at coordinate 35,798,592 of NW_024881296.1, forward strand.
AAACGTGTTGCCCCCTGTTCAAGTATTTTTGGAGGAGGGTCTGTTACAAAATAATTTCTGCATGGACAATTGTGAAGGAAGTTTTAAAATTATTTGTGATGGTGTCTCACAGACAAAGTGCTCAACCCTTTAGGCTGATTTCTGTGCAAAAACAAAAGGCTGATGTCTGCCTTACCAAGCTTTAGAGTATACATAGAAAACAAAAATAATTAGTGGGTAAAGACAGGATGGCAAAGATTGCACAAGGTGATAATGAGACAATGCATGTACATACCTAATGCTAGCATATAGCTTAATGACCTAAAATAACCATATTCAACAGACATCCAGTTATATTACTTGCGAGAAAAACTGTTGTAATTAAGATTACATTGCTGTGTGTGAAGAGGTTTCATAATAACACCAGCTTCACATAAAAGAGCTTTTAGGTTTTAATTTGTCATTAAAGCAGATCAATTTCCAAACCTCACTAAGCAGACACTTAAAAAAATGCGTTATTAAACATTAGATTAGCTCAGTTATCAGTGTTACTCCATTCTTGCATAATATTGGCAGAGACTTTACTACTCTTGCTTTGTTTTTTTACTAATAAAAGAACTAAAGAAGAAAACAATGATGAAACTGAAGAGCCAGAGGCAGGAGATATAACAATTCAGGTTCTCAAACCATCTTAATCCAGTTCTGCTCTGGTACCCCTTTTTGGGTCAATCACGCACAGTGTGACTGAAAATAGGTGTGACAGAGCAAATCCAGGTTCTAGTCTAATATTTAAGAAAGCATATCAGATAGGGTCTTGAAAACATGATAACAATTCTTTCCTGTTTGTTTGTTATATGTAACCTTTCTTCAATGAGGCAAGGAATTGTGACATAAATGTTCCATGGTCGTGCAATTAAAGCTTTCATTGTAAAATGAAGAAGATGATTTAAAACTGCATGGGCAACCCACACGCTGGCATTTCCTAACTTGATTTTTCTCCCAGTATTGTATATTAATAATTAAAACAACAAAATAAACCCAAAAATAAAACCCTGAGGCAGTACAGTTGCAGTGGGTCTCATTGTACAGTCAAAGTTTGCCTAGAGCTATCTCAGTCATGACAGTTATTGTCTTTTCTCAGAGGTAATTCTTGGCAAACACTGGCTATACAAAGCACATATTGTAGTCATAAGCTGTGGACTGTATTTAAGCACTGACATGAGATTTTTTTATGTCCCCTTCCTTTCACAGCATCCTTGAAATATAAAGGCAGATGTCCTGATCTCAATGCAGTTAGTTAAACATGGGTGTGCTTTGCCTTTTTAGATGCCCCAAGATACCCTCCACGACATTCAGACGATAGTGCAGAAGAGCACAGGTCTCTCATACACCATGATTTGTCTGCAATCCCCCTGTAGGTATCCTGGATAACCTACAGCACCAGACATGTCTGTTTATGGAATTTTATCACACTCCATCAGTCTGGACTTAACCAGTGATTTGTTTTAATTTCAGTGAAATATTCACTGAAGTTTCCACGGAAAATCACTATTATTCCATTTGTGACTTCCTGCATCTTGTTATAGAATGGTAAAAGTCACCAAGCAGTGTCAGAGTGTTCAAACTGGTGAAGGCACCAGTCTCTGAGCAAAGAGAGAAGTCCAAAGCATTTCTCTAGTATTGATTGACTGGATGACAAAGTCCAAACTGCTTCATTTCCCTTTTCACTTAATGAGGATAATAAAGAGATTCTTTCTAAAATGCTCTGAGCTCAAGCTAGTAAGACATATAGGACTTTTCTTATAGAAAAATGTCTATATTGGGAATATGTGAAAATATTGCAAACTAAAAAGTTAGCACATTACTTCTTTACAAGCACTGACAGTTAACCTTTCCAGGTAACTGTAGCAGTGGAGGAGAAAGAGGGTATCAGCATGCTAACTGAGGGGCTGCCAACTTTTACTTTTCTCATTTTTGAGGAAAGAAATGCAAGGGATGGAAATGGTGTGAGTAGAAAATGATTGCCAGAAGCCAGCGGTAAATGAAGCTCTGGATATAGACAGCTGCAAAGATTTTTTTTTCTGGTTTATAAAACAGTGAATCTGGACTCTAAACTGCCATTCTGATTGTCCTCATGAAGGGGAATTGAGCCAACAGCTTCTTGTTTTAAAATATTTTTCCATAACTAACAAAAACCCACATAGTTTCTCTAGAATTGCTGCTGCAGACTGATATTAGTGGTCTTGCTTTGAAGCTAGAAAACATGGAAAACTTCTGTCAGAGCCAGCCTGATGATGTGTTTGTGCTTTGTACTGCTGTTCAGCTCAAGATGTCACTCCTTCAACTGGCCACAATTGGCAGTACTGCTGAAATTGTGGATTCAGGTCTCCATGGAGAATCGACCTGAAAAGCAGAGTAAATTAGGTCTTTCAAAGATCCCTCCTGCTTGAAGTAGGTCAGTTTTGGAAGTAGGCTAGTCTACTTACCACTAGCATGAGGGTCTTTATGTCATTCTGAAGTCTTCCATGAGGACATATCCAGAAATTCAGACTTAGGACTGCCTCTGATTGATCTGAACAGCAGAGATCAGTAATAGGCAATAAGAATTTGTTTTCATCAGCCTTGTTCAAAAGAAGTTGATTTTGGGATCATGTTTCCAGGAACTGGTGAATATAGATGCTAGACCGCAGTAGAGATGCAGGAGAACAGAGAATGTGTGTGATTATAATTACAATTCTGTGTATCACTCAGTGCTGGGTAGGCCTTACTTAGTCCACAAGGATGGTGAGTTAAAGCAGGGCTGTAATTTCATGAGGCCAGATAAATTGACTCGGCAGCTCATACATCCCAATCCCTTTCACTCCTTTTCCTGCTCTCTGCTCTGGGTTCCCTGTGTTGATTGTGTATCAGCTAAAGCACTGTGACTGACCACCAAACCTCTATAACGGAAGGCTCAGAGAAGATAGATATTCCACATATTCTTTCCTGGTAATTGGAGTTGCCTGATGCTGTAAGAGTGAGCATACAGGCACTGGTAATGAGAATTGATTCTGTATTTTAATTTATCTCTATATTTCAAATGCTATACTATGCTTGTGTTGTGATTTCAGTACTTCGCTGTATCACTGTGCTAAATCAAAGTCCTATGTAATGTCAAGTATTGCAAATAGGTAAATTTGGTATTAACCATTAAACCCTCCCTACTTGGAATATGTCACAGAACCTAGTCAGCAAGTATGGGACCCTGACAAGCACCCATGACATCCCACTATGAGCAGATTTAGCTCACTAGCATTGCCAAAAATTACTTTTGCAAAAAGAAATGGATGGTTTTCTGTCAACTCAGTGACGTCAAGTTTTCTCAGGGATGTGTTTTATGGGAGTTCTGAGTCAGGGGATGCTGTCAAAGAAGGGCAAAAGCAAGGACAAGGAGGAATATATTGGGAGGGAATAAGAAAAGTACCTTTGGTGATCAAATCAACTGATTCAGTTCCTTGTGAAATCATAGCCTGAGGTTTCATTTTTGAGCACTAAGACTGTGCATCCAGGCATTTTCTGTTGATATGTGGTAACTTGTGATAACTAGACCCTTAAACCTTGAACCCTGAAACAAGGTAAGCAGCAAATAGAAGAAAAATATGCCCAAAAGTATTGGACAAGTCTTTGCAGGTCATCAATCCCATTCCTTTCTCAGCCGAGCCTTGTGAAAACAGAACATTCTTGAGGGCAGTTATGGTCATATTTGCTCCTCAGGAAGCAGATGTTTACTCCATAAGATAAAATATGGACATTCTGAGTACAACCATGTGAGAAATCACAATGATGCTCCCAAGTGTCTCCAGAGACTGGTCATTCTGACAGTCAGGTCCTTTAAGGCCTCATTTGTGTGAGGCCAATACTTCTATTGTGAATGATCAAGCCCAGACATGACCTAGAGAATGAGAAATAAACAAAATAAGTTGATGAAGGGAGCAGTCACTGTAGAAAATTCTACATTCAAACATTTTAACTAATAATCATCCAACTTCTTGATCATGTTTTTATTTATAACATCTCCTGCTCAACACAGGATTGGCTCTGGTCTGAAAAATCCTGGCAGTCTTTGTTGTAAAGGCACAGTTCTTAACAGCACTGAGTGCTCTGGACCCTATAAAAAAGTGTGCAAGCACATATTAGCTACTGGATAAGTACTGTTGTGCTTAACACATGTAAAATTGCTTCCTAAATATCTTACAGAAAAGCAGATGTGAGTCATACTTAGTAGCAATGTGGTTGTCACCCTTGATGCAAATGCTTTATAATTTGTTTTTGTTTGTTTGTTTGTTTGTTGTTTTTTTCTTTTTCTGCTTCTAGGTCTGTGCTGGTGAATGCAGAAGATTTCTGTGTGCATTACATTTGGCATTTAACACAGAGCAATTATAAGACACTAACATATATGACCATCACTGCTGTTGCTGTTACTGTATTACATTCTGTCTCCTATGATGATTTTGCTTCACACTTTATATACAGCTCTCTGGAATCAGTTTTTCAACCTGCAGAGCTTCATTCCCTTTTCCCTTGTCCCAAATAAGTGACTCAATCTTAATTTTAATTATACCAGTTTGTTTATATTTAACTCAGATCTGTTTCTAGCCCCAAACAAAAGGCCAAGACAGATGAACTTACAGGATCAATGATGTTTTTGGTTTTCAGAGGTGGGGAGCAGCTACCAAAATGTCTTAAAAACACATAAAATAATTTCCAGTTCTAATGGTATCCATACCATGATTATCGTCCTAAACTAACTGAATGTTCCAGTTACATAGCTAGAAACAGCAGTCTTTATTGTGGGCTGCCTGAGACTTCCTCTTTCCCTTAATTTTCCTTTTAATTATGAAAAAACATGGAATACATTAAAAAAAAAATTCCTTAAATCACTACCTCAGTGCAATAATTCAGACCGCAACATCTTCATATTTTTTTAATCAATCGTCTGCTGACTAGTAAACATATAAAGGATATAACATTATAGAAAAGAAAGGAAGGGAAGGGAAGGGAAGGGAAGGGAAGGGAAGGGAAGGGAAGGGAAGGGAAGGGAAGGGAAGGAAGGGAAGGGAAGGGAAGGGAAGGGAAGGGAAGGGAAGGGAAGGAAGGGAAGGGAAGGGAAGGGAAGGGAAGGGAAGGGAAGGGAAGGGAAGGGAAGGGAAGGGAAGGGAAGGGAAGGGAAGGAAGGGAAGGGAAGGGAAGGGAAGGGAAGGGAAGGAAGGGAAGGGAAGGGAAGGGAAGGGAAGGGAAGGGAAGGGAAGGAAGGTACTAAATCACCTTCAGTAATATTTTCATAAAACTGTGTTTACTTATAAAACTCACTAATAATTGTTTCTCACCATCTTAGTTAATACTGTTTCCCTGAAACTTTCTTTGTAAAAGCTGATTAAAACAGAATTAAGAAGCTACTCTATGTAAGTTCTGGATTAAATAAAATAAAACAAAATCTCTGCTTTACAATTGCTTACCTTTACATCTATGTTATAAAATACATTTTTCTTTTTTAAGATCTGATTTCTAATCTAAATTCTGAGTATGATTATCTACTCCTTTTACTGACAATATTTTATCATGCATAAAATTGTCATAAACACAGTAGACTTCACCAAATTCTGCTAATTGCAGTAACAATCTGGGAAAATATTATGTGTCCTTAAATAGATGATAGATTCCTTTAATAATGAATAAGAGAAAAGATTCAATCAAATCCCATCCTTCTTTCCTGAATGTGAAGGAAGCTAAAATTAGCCTCCAGATGTAAGGTTCATAGTTTGTTCCTATTTCCTTAATAGAACAAATACGAATCTTGGCACAGATCAGCCATAGTTTCTGATCCAGAAATGTGTGGAAGTAGACTTAATTTCCAAATTGTGAATATTCCCATAGATCCCATAGTTCGGGGACTAAATATGGAACACAGCTTTGTGGGTCAGGTGTATTCCCAAACAATAATCGAAGTCCAAAGTAATCATTTACTTTTCTTAATGGATGAACTACATGAAATGTATAGTGTAATAGATTCTTACAGAGAAGCTGAAAATCTACCCCAAGATGCCTAACAAAAATATATTAATAGATAAAAATATATGTGTGGATGAAATGACTACAGGAATTCACATGAAACAAAGATTATATAATGGCTAATTTGCCCCACTTATATACCTGGTGTTACAGGGCTATGTTTAATTTAATTCAATTTCTTTAAGAAAGTAACAAAATGATCTGGCAAAGCACATTTCCAAATAGATCTCTTTTGGCATGAGTCTGGAGTGAAGTCCTCTGAGAGGGGAGACACTGCAGCCTGAGAATTTTGGTTTCCCTGTCTGCTTTGGAGGCCTCCTTGCATCCTTTTTTCCCACTCAGAACAAAATTTTAAAGTTGCTGAGGCAGCATCTTGCAGTCCCTCTGCCTGCAAGGAAGGGAATGTGTGCTTGATTCCCAGCCACTGGACTCAGAAGAAAATCACTTGCTGGCTTCAGCAGTCTCATTGGATTTGACTTGTCCTCCCAAATTAATAATTTATCCACTCAAAAATCTGCTGCCTGAAAGTGAGAGAGATCCCTGATACTTAATTTGAATAGTTGTAGAAAAACACCGTCCATATCCCCAGTTCATTGAACTCAGTGGAACACTACTTCCAAAGCAAGTCTATGGTACCTGGGTTCCATTAGTGTATAGCTGAGTTTCCCCCTTTCAAAGAAAACTTGATTCTGTAATCCAGGACATTTGAAAATCCAAAATGTGTCAATGAAAATAAACAAACTTTTAAAATAGTCTAATGTGATTAATTGAACTCCTTCCATGGCCCATTAGTTTTTATGTTCAAGTCTTGGCAATTCTGAAGTTCAGCTGATACCAGAAAAGGAGAGCATTTGAAATATAGCAAGAAGAGGGTGCTATAATGAGATTTCCAGACGAATGTTGCACATCCAATGGACCCAAATCTTCATCCAAATCTTCAAGTTCACATCTGAATGAACATGTTAGGACAGAGGTCCACTACTTTTCAAGTATGAGTTTCCCTTTTTCATCTTTATCTGTTTATGAAGTATTGAGAACAGAATGTCTGTTTTAAATTAATAACTTGACCATTGTTCTGAAGCCAGACTATATAATGCTTTCTTATTGTTTTTTTCCTCTATTCTCTACATTTTGTCTTCCACTTTATAATAGCGATTTCTTCTGTGAGCAGCAAAGTTAATGAAGTACAGTTTCCTATGAACTGTCTTTTGTCCCATGGACACTGTGCTAGTCAAAGAGCATACGGAGCTATTTATATGTGGTCTGGTTGCTGGCAAATGTATACAGTTTTTGGCCATGCAACTGTAGCCAAATGGAGTTAATTCTGCCTGCCTTTCCTCAGCAGAGACACTAATTTGGACTTTTCTCTCTAACCCCGCATTTAGTTTGTAGGAATTTTGAGTCTTGTATGCCTCCTTTAAATAAATTGCTCAAGAGGTTCAAAATACATTTGAAAGTAGGATTGCAGGAAGATGTCAAATAAACAATACCCTTACATCTCTGGAAATCTATTCTGCCCACCACCTGCCCAAAGACTACTAATGTCAGTAGATTACACAGGTAAAACTTCTCAGAGGGTTATTGAGAACAGACAAACCAGTTTCAACGGTGGTTCCTGAAAATATATTTCTTTCCAAGAGTTATGAAGGAAGTCATAAGGGGGAAGAAACCTTCTTTATCCTTCCTCCTACTCTTGTCAAAGCTGAAAACTTAGAGGGATTTTAGTACAGTCTGTACCAAACTTGCTAGACTACAAAATCAGCCTTAATCTGGGCAACCAATGTGTTTCTGAAGTTGAACTGAGCTGTTAGAGTAAGACTGATGTCAAGATATAGAAAACACTTGGCAGCTCATTCATGTCAGAAAATGTGTTCACCTACCTTAGGTCTACTCTACATGTGATCTTGAAACACAAATACTTTGGAAGTATGGTTCAGTATGCTATGACAGCTGAAAAGCTTCTCCATCAAGTCCAGTTGTGAGAATTCCACCTCTGGAGTCACGTGAGAGTAAGGGATTGATGTGCTTAAGGCTCAATTAAGGCTTCCCAAGGAAAAACAATACTTTTTTGCATGCTATCAAGCATATTTACAGTAAGATCATGAAGAGCAACTTATTTTCTGATTGAAGCCATCTTTGAGTACTGGAAGAATTATAATGAATAAATATTGAAACTAAATTTCCTTTCATGTTCATTTCACTTCTCACCTTCATGGTTTTCAGCAACTTGTTTTACTTCACGGCAGTGAAGTCTTCCTCTAAGCTTCTTAATTAAACAAACACTAAGCTTGGCTTGTCTCACTGTACTGGAGAGCATGATGGGAGTAAGTGTTGCTGGGATATCTGAGCAAGGTTGGTTATGCACCTTCTCAGCAGAGACAGGACAACACTCTGACAGCTCTTTTGTTTTCAGTACCTGAACAGTACCTGAATTATACTTACGCATTGCACTGGATGTTAATAACGTTTCCAAATTGTGGATTCTACTTCAGAATAGTTTACAGATGCTGAAAACTATAATCTAAGGTAATGAAGATGTTCAGTAAAATCTACAGGAAGCACAGCTAAGCAGTCACAGATGAATTTTTATCTGTTTTTTTTTGTTGTTTTTTTTTTCCCTTAATTATTTTTCCCCAAGCAGACCTAAATCAGAAGAATGACTTCAGTGACTATAAGGAGGAAATTGGGCTTCAACAGAGTGAAGGTATGCATCAGCTGAAAATTCTGGCCTCTGCAAATGAGTTATATTATAAGGTTAAGTCAGAGTTTCCATCAACGCAACTGTATTTTTGTCAGTCAATCACAAATATTTTCCTATTGATGTTAGTCTGCAATTTGCTTGGAATTTACTAAACAAATAATAGTAGCAAGTCAAAGAAAATGACTCAGTCTAATTTCATTTTAGTCCGTCTGTATGCCTCCATGTTTTTGATCTGTTTTCAGTTTCAGCTTTCCATTTGAGGCATAATTTAAACATAACTTCTGAATAAACAACAGTGTTTGGGCCATAGGCTTTCTATGTCTTTACACTAATACCTTTAGGTTTTTATCCAAGCTACGACATCTCTCTGTGCAATGTAAACATACCCTGATTATTGAATTTCCACTTGTGTATCAGCATTTGGGAAGAATTTGCAGAGTGGTATCCAGCTCACATGCCCTTACAGTTGTCAGCTTTGGTGGTGTAACACAGTCTCCAGCATCTTCTCTGTACCCCTGTATTTCTTAATGCAGAGGTTATGAGTCTGTTAACACTGCAAATCTTTTTGTAAATTAAATAGGTTATATGAACACAACACTTAAGAGTTCTGACCAAAATCCTGTTGTAACACTTAACATTTGTGCAAGAGGAATAGCTGTCTAAGAGAAACAACTGTTGTGTATACTACAAGGGTGCACGTGTGACAACAAGACAGAGAAAAGTTGATCTAAATAATGAAGCAGTTTATAAGATGGGAGCAGTGGGAAAAGAGAACTAAAATGGCAGCTTTTCATGAGCCATAACTGAATGCTCAGAGGACAAAATAGAAAGATTATTGTTTGCAGATGTGATTGTGGCAATAAAAGAAGGACATAACAAACTGACAAACAAACCAACCACTCTTATTTAAAATTGCTACAGAATTCCTCAATAATCATCCCGAACACTGCAATGTACAAATGTCATATTGATAGGGTAATTACAGCAACTCTTATAGAAAAACCTTTTTTGAGTAACTATGCTTTGAGAATGCTATTGCAGGAAGTTTTAGAGTGTTTTAATAGGGAATGAACCAAAGTAAAGTGGTATGGATAGACTGGGAAAGCAAATCAGTGTAATAAAAAACAAATGCAAAAAAATGTTGGAAGATAACCATGGATCGTTAAATATGTCTACATTTTCTCTGGAGAAAAAGATGACTGGGTGGCATTCAGACAAAATGTGTTACACTGAAGAAAGTTAAACCAGTACAATGAGTCAATAAAGAAAATGAAGGTAGTTGTACCATGTGCTATCATACTTTGGTTAGCCTAATCTAAGCTAGCACAGGTAATGATAGCTGTTAAAATGTGACAGTATCAGCTTTAGCACATGCTAGTAACCAGAGTATGAACTCTCTAGGAGATCTAGGTCAGTGACATAGATGCTTTCTCATTCTAGCCTCATGGTATGTTGTTTTCTTCTGCTGTTCTTACTTGGACCAAGATTAGGCTGACCATGGCAGGCATCTTTCACAGGCATCCTTAATTTTTCTGGGCAGACATAGTTTCATGGTGTAGCTCTTCTCACCCATGGTTAGCTGTCTGAAAGCTAGGCATGTAAACAAGTAGTTTAGTTCCCTCTTTAGTCAATAGAGAGGATGTGCCTTCCAGAGAGTGATTCATTTCATCCCAGAACAATTGTGCTGCTGGGGAAATGATCCAGTTGCCTAAATATAGGAGCTCAGTAGCATTTGAGGTGCCCTACAGTATCCAAAACATCATAATGGGGCTGGCAGGCATGACAGAGGACTGGTCTTCTGAACAGTCAGTAGCTGGAGGCCAGGTTCCTATGGTGTCTAAAACAGCACTAGATGCCTATGTTTAGTCAACTGAAGAAGGCCCAGAGTATAATTTTTCTTCAGCCAAGGACTAGCTAGCAGGAAATTCTGTGCCAATAGCACAGCACCATCTTAGATACAAAGGAGCTGTTTGTTCTCTGGGGAAGGAGGGAAGAGAAGTTTTTCTGTTGCTAGTTTTCTGGTTTATTTCCAGGAAAAAAAATAAAAAGGAAAAGTTCAAGACTGAAGCCTGTCCTGAGCTACACTTTCTCTTGCTGTGTTCAGGGTGAGGAAGAGACTACAGAAATAGAATAGTTATGGGGAGAAAAGTATTGCTGTAGAACAGATTAAATTAGATGGCAGAAGTTGGTGGAAGGAAAGAGAATGTTTGATAGAGTGAGAATAAATACCTCCCCAACAGAAGGAACTTATGTGCTGCAGTTAAGGCAGGTGACTATAAAGACTATATGACAGCTGAAACACTGGGAAATTCAGTGGCTCAGACAGGAAAGACCATAGGAAGGACAGAAATCAAGAGGTGGCAAAACAACCAGTAAACTGAACTGGCAGATCAGTGCCCCAAATGGAAACAAGAAATCAAAAAGTAAAATTAAATTTATCAGAAGGAATAAAGATTCTTGGAGGAAAGCCCCTCTTGGCCAGACCAGATTTGACAAGCTGCTTGAATTCTACAATATTGTTTTTAAGGTAGAATAGAGACAATGACAATGTAAATGACTATAACATGGCCTTGTGGTGGCCATGAAAGCCACACCTATTTCATCCTTGGTCCTGAAAGGATCAAAAGAGACCTCACTGCATTTCTGAGCAGAGTATTAATGTTAAAATCAATAGGTAAGGTAGCTAGCATGGCATAAGCAGACTATGATAGACTATGAAGGCTAATGCCACTTCATCTCAAGAACTTAACTGTCCACTGGCCTTTTTCAGATTCTCCAGTGGGTAATTCTACTTTACCGGCATCAGCTGAGGTGGTATGATGTGATTATCATTCATATTAATGACGGCTTGTCCCAAATTCTCAGATGCAGATGTGTGCCACAATGGCATCTGGCTGAAACAAACATGTTCTGTTTTTTAAGCAATGGCAATCCACGTGTGTGGGTAGGAAGGTTCATTTACATAACCCTTGGTTAGGAGTCAAAAAGAAGCGTGGCAGGTCATGCTGTGCAGTACAGACATAGTTAAGCTAAATATGAACTCAGGGTCCAAAGTTGAATCCATAGTGAACACTGTTCATGATGCATGATTTCATAAAATGTTTTAATAATCTTGAAAGTACTCTGACAACCTAGAAGGTCATAGGACTCCAGGAAGTGATTAGGGCCTTAATTAACTACATTTGTAGAAAACCTAGTGTGAAAATAAAACCATATGAGAGAGAAGAGAGTTCCTCCTAGAAAAAAGGGCAGAGATCTGAAGTTTTTTAGGGGAAATGAGAATGCGTTGTCTGCCTTCCTCAAGGGGTAACCAAGGAAGAACTGTTACTCTTACAAGTAATCTAGAATAGAAAAGTCTCTAAGCATAAATACTTAAGTTATTAATTAATTGGAAACCAAATAACAAGTAAGAATAAGAACAAAAATATTTCTTTACTAGAACAAACTTCATACTTCATTCTCCAGCTAGTACAGTTTTTAAAAAGAATACTGGTAATTTAGAAATGCTTAGGTTTCCCCAAGTGTGAAGAACACAGAGCACAACAGAGTTATTGACAAACCTGTCAGCAGAGTGCAACTTCAGAACTGCAACTGCTGGAGAAAACTGGGTGCACTAAACAGAGAAAATGTCAAAAGAGAATCTTCCTGGTGGATACTAGCTGGTACTCCTCTAGCAGGGGGTAAGTGACAGCCCACAGCTGCAAGGGACTCAATATTCCTTAAGCCATCGACATCAGAAAGTAGTCAAGTATATTTAAGACCTCTACACTGCAATGGACATCTGGGAAATGCAAAATCAATAGAGATTTCCTCTGAGTCACTAAATGCTGTGTTTAAATTCACTGGTGCAACTAAAGACAAAATCTAGTACAGCATTTTACTTACATCTTTTACTACTGAGTGCGACTTGTATGGGAATTATTATATACTGCTCCATTTCAGTGATAATACTGCTTAATACATGATTGCAAATTGTTACGAAGGACTCAGTAGCAAACTGAAGAGAAAAACCTAAGATAAAAAAAACAAAATAAGTGTGCAGTGGGAGAAATTTGTCAGAGCTTGGTGTTAGATCTATGTACACCTTCTCTTTATAGCAACCTAACTGAAGATGACTAAAAAGCCATTTTTTATTATACTATCTAATAGGTTAATGCTTTATAAATAGACAAAACTCAAAGTAATTAGGACAGAACAGAAGTAGGAAGTGTTTATAGTTAACTCTTCCCCTACATACTCTGCAAGCAAAGCCCTGCTTCCAGGCTGGGTTTTAATTCACTCAGTGATTTTTTGAGTCTCAGCAAACACTTATCAGCTCCCTCTGGTCTGCTCTGGCCAGGGAACAGACCAGGGAACAGCCAGCCAGGCCTCGAGTAGATAAAAGAAACAAACTCTGGGCACCAGAGGGGCCTGGGCAGTTTGCTATGACTAAGTCACTGATTGAAATAAAACCATCTGTTGCCTGCTCTCACTGCAGTCCCACTGCCTCCCTCCATGAGGACCAGGCTCCTGCTCCCCATTGTGACTCTTTCCCACTCTTCCTTTTTTTTCCACCACACAAGGCATCCACTGCATGCTTTTCTTCCCCCCATCTTCTCACTCTTCTTCCCAAAGCAGGTCACACGACTCTGTGGAAAAGAGTAATCTCTCCTTCACTCTGGGTCTACCTGGGTCTTTGTCCTTAAAATCATAACACGGACTGAGGCTGGGCGTCCACCTAGAAAAGTATCTCATGCACTTGCCCTGTTCTCGAAGACCTCTCTCAGCCTCTGCTTTTAGCCATTGTTGGGGCCAAGAAAACAAACCTGGTCAAACTTTGCTCCGACCCAGTGCAGTGAGTCCTGCCTATATCCCAGGTAAACCCTCCCAGGTACTGATCAACTTGGTATCTTAAACAGGACACAGGAGACATGAGACATGTCACCTTTCTCCAATCCAGTATACAGGTGAGTGGCTATGACAATGAGACCATCACTGCTATCCCAATACATTTAGTGACTTCAGCGACCTGGCTATGCTGAGTTTCCCACATGAAATCTGCAAAAAATAATCAGCTTTTAAAGTGGGATAACAATAGCAGGTTGCAGTATGCAAAAACTTGTCACAGAAGTGAGGCTCTTTTTCTGGATTATTCATTCGCTCATTGTTTGCCAACATGCTCTTTAGTGTGTGCCCCAGTTTGGTATTGGACTCTAACAGAGCTGAAACAATAAATCCAGAATTAGGAAATATACTTATTCCAATTCATGTATCATTTCCTTTGTTTAAATGTTTCTCTTCTATCATAACTGAAAAGACCTGTTGCTTCTCAGAGGTATTAGTGCAATAGTGCTACTAAAACCATCTGTTAGTAAAGAACACCTCAATATATTCAAATGTAAGACATTCAGTGCAATATATTTTTTACATTGTTTTACAAAAGAAAATAAAAAAGAGAGGAAGGGCATTCAGTGATGTAATGTGCTAGACATTAAAAATTGTTAAATTCAAAATTATAATTACACAGCAACATTGCTGTATTTGCTAAGGAGATAAGGAGAGACATATGGGAAAATTAAAGCCAATCCTCATTTTATGAAATTGCAGCCTACTTGTCACCAGTGAAGATGACATTTAATTTAGTCTGATTATAATGTTTGTTACTTTCTCTCCTGTTCCAGTATTGCCTTATAGTCCTAGTGTCTTATGCACCATGCAGAGATAGGGTGAAATGATGACCATACCCTAAGGACTTAGAGCCATAAAGTAATTCATCTGCCTACTTCTCACAGAAGTTAGCACCTAAGAATGTGGTATTGATGGCCCGGCTCTTCTAATCTAAGTAGGTAAATTAGATAAAAACTAAAGAACATAGAGAACTAATGGTCTTTTGCCACACTCCCACGAACTCGAGCAGAGTTTGAGAGTGAGGAGGGGACTGAAACAAAATGTTTTCTGGTGGGTGGGAAGACGTCTCAACAGTACTGGGGCAGAAAGATGCTACTGTATAAAGCCACAAGCTGCCTTCAAAATCTGTTTTAAGTATGTGGTCTTGTCTCATTTGTTTGGATATTCCTGCTGTTACAGGAAAGTCTTATTCCCATTTAACAAAACAAAAAGATTCAATATTCTGCCAACTATTATACATGAAGCCAAAGGCATAAGTTGTGAATTGCCATGTGGTGCCTCAAACAGAATACTATACTTTTTTCTATGAAGGTAGACAGCAAATTGATGAATAAAACAAACTTTATATACCACCAGGGTACCTTCACTCCAATATTAAGAACTTTAAAAGTGTGTATTAAAATACTGAAAGAATTTAGGCAAAACCATACTTCAACATATAAAACCATTTTCATATACACTTCAGTGTATAGATGTATATATGTGTGTGTGTGGTAGAGCATATTATTTTAACTGGCAGGAAGCTCATAAAAAAAAAAGCTTTTGGGGTTGGCTCAGTCTTCGTGTGCACTTTAACATGCTGGTGGTACTTTATGAAGAAATCTCAAATGTATCCCATGTGTTGCAAATGCTTAAGAATGGGCTCAAGATGAGCTTTTGTATGCTTGAGCCATATAACTATTTCAAAAATATCTTCCAATATTTAGAAGCAATATTTAGCAATATTTAGAAGCAGCACCAATATTTATTTTTGTATGTAATTTTTTCAGCTTGAATGTTGGACTTGTGTTTCCACATTGCTGTCAAAGAAAGAAATGAAAAAACCAAACCCCTTAGTAAATCTAACAACAGAATCTGGTTTCAAGATTATTTTCCATGACTGAAACTTTTTTTGTCAGAAAAATTTTCTTAGAACAGCTGACATATCATTATTGTTTTCCGTGTTTTAGAATATTAGCTTTCCAAAGATGTCCAATCCATCCTTGAACTAAAAAAGGAATATGTCTTCAGAGGCCTGGCTTCCTTTTTAAGAATGATAATTTCTTTTCCCGTTTCCACCACTACTACTCTATTAAGTGACTGCAGGTTTCTAGGACGTGAATAGAAATGTACATAAAGAACTGCCATAACTACCTGATTGTTCTCCAGCTGTGTAGGATCAATATGACTTGAAGTAACTTAGGAGGTAAACTCCTTTATTATCCTCAATGGTCCAATTCCATGCTCCTAGTTCTACACAGCTTTTAAAACTGATTTCTTTTGGCGGATTTTTCTTCTGTCACCTTGCCTTCATCATCTGATCTCTTCTGCTTTCTCTGTTATATTCAGAGGAATTTTTTATTGATGGCTACGGTACCATATCACATCATCTGTTTGTATTTCTCAAACGACTTTAGAAAATGGTTGCAACTTAAACATGACATTTCAGCCCCTTGATATCAATGAGAGTTTGAGAGTGATAAAGTTTAACTCAAAAGGCAGGCATGACCTATGGACTGAGGAGTTTAAATGCTGATTTTATGTTTTAATTACTGCTTTCTCAAATGGAAATTGAAAAAACCCCAAACTTATCCTTCCAAGTAGTTGCTTCTCCTGCACTAAGAAACATTAGAAATAAAACTCCAAACTTCCATACAAATAGCAAACAAGTGAAAAAAACATGAAAACTGTAATATTCCTACTGCGTTTTTCCAAATTTGATTACTCACGAAATCACCAGGAAGCCTAACTGTCCACTTTTTAATATTTCAGCGGAAGACGGAATGACCTTTTGTTGACAAGAAGCCTGATTCTATACATTCTCAATTTTTGATATTTCTACAGAAGTCCATAATCATTCTCTTTAAGTGCATTAGGGCTGAAAAAGCAACATGAATATGTGAAAAATCAGATGTGTATCCAAGCTTTTGGTGGAACTTCAGAAACATGAGCTGAATTTTTAAAAGTGTCTAACTGAATTTTCAAAAGATTTTGCGACTATTCAAATACTTCTTCAGAACATCTGTGAAACAGCTCACTCATGGGCAATTCAGTAGTGAAATAAAAGATAGAAGCACACTGAACTACAGAGATTAAATGATGATTAAAAAATTCCCATGAAAAAGGATTATAAACACAGAAACAGGAAGATCACTTCGGTCTAGAATGTGAACTAATGGCCAAATTACGAGGATTAAGTATCAACAGTTTTAAGTCTCCCTTTTCAGTGACTCTGTAATTCAGTCTGTTGTGATGCTTCTGGTTCTTTTTGAAAATAATTAGAGCTTTACGATGGTCAGTCCAAGGAGTGAAAGTGAAAAACCTGTGGTGTAGCATCCATTTTGCCTGACCTATTTATTTAAATTTAGTGGGAACAGTCATCCATCTGGATGTCTCCACTGTTGTATAGGGAACATAGGTATTTATACTAGGACTGACTCAGTAGATGTTTACAATCTGAGTACATACAAGGTACCTAACTCAGGATTCATTTCATGAACTCTGCTCAAGACTATGTTCTTCCTGGTCTCTTCCACTATCTCATAGGTTTCCCCGCAGATCTGGCAGTAGTTTTACAAATTCTTGCAGTCTTCCATACTCTACTCTTCCATGCCTGTTTAGATAGCCTGGCATTGGAGAATACAGGCTGGCATTGCATATTGTCAGTTATAAGACAGAGTGCCCTCTTACACATTCTGTATGGTAAGCCTGAAGCATGGGCCTTCATTACTGAGTTTTCGTGCTGGGTCTATATGTCTCTCTTCTTCCTTTTCCAGGATTTTGATTCCTGTTATGCACTATGGGAGCTGAGCTGTATTCCTGAGGATAGCAGTGTCTGTCGCCCTGCTATGTTCATTTTCAGACCTTCCTGTGCTGTGTAAGTGTTATTGTTTAATTGCCCATTTCCCAATGTAGAGTGATTTTTTAAATTAGCTTGACATTTTATGTGTTTCTTTTACAGCTCATCTCAGCTGTTAATGAGCCCTTTGCTAAGTGTCTTCAGTACAGATCATTATAGCTCTTTAGTACTGTCATTTGAAAGCTAATACCAATAAACAGAAAAATTACTCAGCAGGAGGCAGGTAAGTGTGCTATGTTCCCAATTTTTAGTTTGAGAAGGTTAGGAACAATTCATTGAAAGGAAGCATTTTTTTTTAAAGTTAACAGGAACCAATTAATATGATTTGCTCAGATGGACATTATGGGTTGTCTGGGTGCCAGGCCTACATTATTCCAGATCTAAAAGACCTGTGCAGATACAGCTTGAAAGGTATCTCTAAAATGCAGGCTAGTTCTCTCCCTGTGATAGATACCATGAGCATGTTTTCTCTTAACATCCTTCTTCGAACTTAAGTCCTGTCAAGTGAAGAGTATCACACAGAAGAGGAGAGCCTTAGACCTTGGCAAAAGTTTGAGCCTACCTGGGTACATGCTGAGATCTACAGAGAGAGACTGTCAACCAGAATAAGAAGGTTTGTTTGAAAGCTGCCTGACCCACAGGTGGTTACAGAGGTTATCTTATTTGCAAACTCTGTTTCTGAAACTAGGGAAAAAAGGAAGATCTTATAGGAGGTGGTCTTTTTTTGTGTGGGTTTTTTTTTTTTTGTGTTTGTTTGTTTGTTTTGTTTTGTTTTGTTTTAATTTTAAAGTTTCATCCATGCAAGTACATTTCTCTAGATACTCTTGGAACCTGGATAACAGTAGACATGTGGACAAAAATAAACAAAGCCCCAACTGCTTTTTTGTAGGCTAGCAAGACCTTTACAAATCTAAGAGAAAAGTGATTGAACTGCTAAGCCTGTAAGGAATGATTCACAATTTTAAAAAGTTGGATATCAACTGGTGAAATCTTGTGCAAGGTCATAAGTACAAATGTCTTATGCTAGTTATTCACTATATTTTTCTTCATAGTATTTTTAAATACTGCTTTAGGAATCACAAGGTCCAAGCCAGTGCCAATTTGAATGTTAACTAGAGCTCCAAGGCTGTGAAGGTACAATATTTGAGTCCTCTTGTCAATGTTGGTAAGCACAGCTAATAAAATGCCTCTCAGTACACAATGCAGAAAGATCTTAAATTGAAAAAATGTAATTCTGCAAGGTGCTGGAAAGCAGTTTGTAAAAGACTGAGGACTCTGGCAGGATGGTTCTGCATTGTTAGATGGATAACCAAACTGCAGGATGAATGCATTAAATTGTACATTGACCATAAGGCAAACACACAAAGATTAACACAGCTGTAATTATAAAAAGTGCTGACTTGTGAGATAGTAAAAGTATAAAGAGACTGGATATTCAGGAGAAAAACAAAAGATATCAGTGACACAGATCAGGAGCTACAGAACATGACTGTGTAAAGTAGGCTTTTTGTAAAGTAGCAGTCAGAAGAATTTATTTTTTGCATATACAAGAATGGCCAAGAATGGTAGAATCACAGCATTTTATAGTCCATGACTAAGTCTAAACCAGTGTAATTCTCATTGTAACACTAAGAACTGTTATAAAGTTAAAACAGAGCTATAAAAAGACTCACGATGTTAAAAATGCTGGTTAAGAAAAGAGTCATGAATAGAAAAGCTGACTACTGTGATACAGTACCAGAACTCTCCAGAGCAAGTCTTTCTGCTACATTACCTTTGAAATAAAACAGGGTTTTGAAGGGGGAGGCCTGGTATTGTCAGGGGCTGAATGACTTCTAAATAAAACAATGTTTGGAGTAGTACATGGTGCTGTGATTTTAAGAAAACAGATTTGTTTCACAGCAGAAAGCTGAAACATTTGTAGAAGAGATGATAATGAAAGTCACAACTTTCCAATAAATGAAAAAATACCACATGGATTTATAGAATATTCTGTGTAAAGGCATACTGGCAGTCCTGTTTCTAAATTATTAGATGTTCCTATCTGAAAACATGTGTTTGGGAACAATAGCACTGGCTCATCTGCCACTGATTTTAATGGTGTTAGTTATCCCCATTAAGCTGAATAGCTAGTTCTATTGATTTCAACAATCCTGGGAAAATAACCAACCATTCAAACCTTTAACGGCCCATCACTGTTAGAATAGTTATGTTTTGTAGGTGTATGCACAGCTAATGGGAAAACTGATGCGATAATGAATGCTCAGATGTTAACAGTAATGGAATCATCAGACACCCACATTACCTGAGTTCTTCACAGTATTAAAGAAAGGATGGCCTTATAAAATACAAGAAACTAATTGGGTAATTTACAAGTAAATTTATGTCCGATCCATCATAAACAACCCATTAAGACAAAGTGATCATGCCACTTACTAACCTCCTTATTATAAATCTCATTATCACATGAAACATGTTAGGATATTTTCTGCAGCTCTGATAAAAACTGTTCCATAGATGTACAGATTTTTAACAAATATTACTAAATATTTTGAAGGGCAAAAATTAAAAAAAGACCTAACATTGGAAAGTGTACATCAGTCTCTTGGAGGGAGAAAGTTACATTAATAGCATCTTGTAATTGTTCTCAAGCATTAAAATTCTAGGAAATTCAGAGGTAAGTATGCATTAAAAAAAAATCAAAACATTTAAGGGTATGAAAATGTAGAGGCAGGGCATCTGCACAAACTTGTCTTTGTCCTGAAGTGACATCATGGTGGATGAAAATGAGAGAATAAGTCAACAGGTCCTTCAAAAAAGCAGCTAATATGCCATTAAAAAGCTTAATTTAATCCTAATCATTGTGAGGAGTTTCATTGCACTAAATTAACGGCATCTTTTAGTTTCTGGAAAACATTACAGAACCTTCAGTTGTTTAAACAATTAAATTGTTTTCAGTTCTGTAATAGAATTTTTTGCTTAAATGTGGTTTTGATATTATTGTTCCACTGATAGAAACTTTTAACAGAAAGAGAACTGAAACAATGCTGGTTTGCGAAAGAGTATGATACATGAAGCTTTATCAGGAGTAAGCTGTGAACCAGGTCCTTTGGTTTTAATGGATTTGCAACAGCTGATGAGCTGGCACATGACATGGAAATATCACATACTTTCAAAGATTTCTGTGAAACATAAATTGCCTTTTACTAGTGCTCAGAGTCTTTCAAGGGAATGAAATTGATAAGAGAAGCAAGTTGGCAAAACTGAGACCATGGTTCTACAATACAGTGAAACATACTTGATGGCTTCTAGAATTAGAATAAAACAGGTGTAACTACACGACAGAAGTAGATAAAACAATATAAACTCAATTTGACAATCCTAGTGTGTTCGTAATTTTGTGAAGGACCATCCTAATATAAGTAGCTTCTGTGCTACATCATATATCATCTGTTCAAACTACTATGCCACTTCAGGTATTTGCTCTATTACAGCCAGCTAGAAACAAAATAAAAGCTTAAAAATAGCATGATCTCTGTATCAGATACCCTGGTTAATTCAACAACAATGCAGTCCTGTGTCCAAGATAGATCCAGACCACGATTATATTGATGGATGCAGAGACCTGGTTTAAGGATAGCAGACTCATGACTGGAAACTCAAGGTGGGCTGGGAATACCTCATGATGTCAAATGGGAAGTGAATCAGTCATCTGATCAAGTAAACCCACATGCAGTTAAGTAGGGTTAATGCAATGCTAACTCAGATTCAGCAGCATGGTGAGCCATGTTTTGCTCTCTATCTGCTCCAAGGCAGAAGTGGCAGTGGCTCTGCAGTGCATTTTGCAGTGCTCCTCATGCAAAATTTGCCAGGATGAGTGCATCTGTACCCGCAACATAGTGGTATGTCCTCATCCTTATGATTGCTGACTGAACTGCAGTGGTATTAATTTTCATCACCAGGGTCAAAACCCAGTAAACAAAAAAAGTCCAAGAAACCCAAACCAAGTGAAAAAAAACATCCGCAGAGAGAAAGGTAGCTGTTTACTCAGAATATTAATTAGGCTGGATGAAAAAAAATTAAGAAAACAGACCTTTTACAGCAAGGAATATAATTGGTGGTTGGCAAATTCTTCTGACTGTTACTCACTTTTCAAAATTTAGATTAAGCAAATGAACAAAAATCATTTGTTCTTTTAAATATTCTACCTTCCGATAGGGTGGTATTTTCATATAATTAAAGAGATCAGAGCATTTTCTCCTTTGGGAAATTAGGTTGTATGTAACACCCAATATTTTTTACCTCTCCAGACTGAAGTAGTTCCCTGGAGACTGAAAGCCTGAACCACAGTGTAAGTGGATTTAGGTAGATAGTCTTCTGGCAAATATTATGGATTTTATTGCCTTTCTTGTATTACCAATTTAAGACAGTAGTTTTAAAGAGAAAATTGTAATAAAAAAGCTGCCTTCTACTCAGAAGACCTATAGCAATTTATAAACAGAACCTCAGCACTGAGAGATTTCCCACTGCAGATAGCCCAGGCAAGCTATCAGTTTCTGTAAATGTGAAGTGCTTCACAAAGACCAAAGTACGGGAGGAAGAAAAGACATGGACAGCAGGTCTCCAGCCAGAGTTTAATCTTCCAGGTCCTCCCTCTTCTATGGGCAGCTTCTATATTTGCAATCCTATAATACATCACTGATTTAGGACCTCAGACTACTGTTGCCTGTGGTTTGGATTAACAGTAGATTAGAGTGGCTTGTGTTTTCTTAAATGTTAGACACTTTCTCAGAAAGGAGCCATTAAGGTGATTAGATTTAGCTAGATTCTATTAAATTATCTAAAAGGAAAAGTCGGTTCCACTGTGAACTGCTGAAGGTGAAGCAGGAAAAATCTCTTTAAATTGAAAAGCAAAAGAGATATAACTATTTTGCACAATGTGTAAATATCAAGGACGGAGATTCAGATGTGAGACCATCCCAACCTACTCAACCTCACTCCTCCCATCTGTTGGACAGGAAGGTTCCCTAAGTCCACAGCCATGTAGAGTCCAAGCATGAGAGTCACAAAGCAAGAAGTTGAGGGACTTTCTTATAAGGAACTTTAAATATTTCAGCTGATACTAATATTTCATGATTCAGAGTATCACGAAACTGAAACTTTGTTTACTGCCAGTGCTGTCTGATAACTGGAACAGAAAAGTAGAGTTCCTCAGTAAGACACATTTTCTTGATACATTTCCCTGAGGTTTCTTAAGGTCTTTAATGAAAGGCTTTTATCCACTTTTTGAAAGAAAAAAGAAGCGTAGAAATGGAAAAAAAAAAAAAAAAAAAAAGGAAAACTGAATCGAAGCCCCATCTGAAAACCCCAAAGGACACTTGATTGAATTACTTGGACATGAAACCAGAAACTCTGAGTCAATGGCGGAACTGATTTGGAGAAGCAGCATTTGAGCAGCCTCTCTGCTGAGTCCAGCCCCATCTTCTCCATGGACAGAGGCCTGGGATAAGTCAGACTGAGCAAGACCCATCAGTGCAATGCTCCTTACCATCTCCTAGTCCCTGCCATGAGAGCAGGTGCTGAGCACAGTGTCCTGTTGTCCCTCCCAGTTACAAAACACCCTCGTTTTAGGCTTTTCTACTCCTCTGCTGTTACAGGTGGGACAATGAAGATGCACTGAGAAGATCTGGCTGGACTGGTGTAAGTCAAGAGCCAAGTGACCTCTGCATGCTGTTTTAGTGATTTGCCCACACGCCTGCAGAAGCTTGGTGTCAGCCTCATGCCAGGCCATCTTCTCCAGGCTGGGCCCATGGCGGGCGGTCAGGCCTGCCAACATGCCCCACATCCCCTCACTGAGCCTTACCCTCTCAGCTCCTTCCACTGCCCTCAAGGGCCTCAGGGGCTGGGGAGGCAGTGCCAGCGGACAGGGTTGGTGTGGGCAGAGGAGACACGTATTGCCCTCCTCACAGGAGGCTCAGGGCAAAACCTGACCCTCGGGTTGGGGCTGCACGGCGGGTATCGCATGGCATGGTGGCATGGCGTGGCAGTGTGGTGTGGCTGGCAATGGCGGGGCGGTGTGGCTGGCAGGCCCGGAGCGCTGCCTGCAGCGGGCAGCCTTGCTGGATGAAAGTGTTGAACGGGATCCCGCGGAAAGCTTTGCAACTCATATTTGGTCCACAGTCAATAAATGAAAACATAACAGAAACCAGAACCTACGAACAAGAGCATTAAATGAAACATGGGCCTAAGGCAATAGTCCAATACATGTTTAATAGCAACCCGCCAAATTGTGTTTTCAATTACGATCATTTTATTTTGTATTAAAGTAACGCTAGAGGTCAAGTGATCCACTCAGGCCTGATGCTACTTCCACTGCATTAGGTAGTGTAGAAATGTGTAGGACACTTCCCCGATGCATTTGCTAGCTAAGATGAAATAAAAAGGAGTGTAAAAGAAATATAGTTATTCCAGTATTTAAGTTCACAGCTCTGCAGAGTATTCTGTGTTGAAGAGGGATCCACTGACAGGAAACGTATTCCAAGTTCAGGACCAAGCTGAATGATATCTCTGGAATAAATTGTGAGTGCTCATGCATTATTTCTTCATTCAAGTTTCAGAGGAGTGTTTGACTCTTACTGTGAAACCATAAATCACAGTCATTCTTGGCATCTCAGATGTTTTCCTCAGTTAAACACAATGAGTTTCCTCTAAGGGAAGAAGGAACAGTGTAAATAGTGTTTAAAATGTGTTACTAATTTATTGCAAGGTCTTGCTGGATATAATTAATTCAAATAGTTTCGTATATCCCAAAAGGAGACATACATCTTTTAATACCTGTACTTTGAGACCACTGCACAGTATGCATGTATCTTAGGCCAAATATCTTGGTAGAGCTGGCAGATGCATTTTAGCTGCAGTGGCTGTGAATAATGGCCCAGATTTTTGTTGTCCTTGTTCATTAGTCTGTTAGGAACTACTTGTTATTGAACTGAAAGCTAAGAGCTTTTCTTGCCCTTTTCTTTCACTGCAAAATATTTTAAAACAAAACATAGGAAAGAAACATTTATAAGGGAAAATAGTATTTACAGTGGCATAAATTGCTATTGCAGACTATTTTTGGTGATAATTATAAAGAAATCTTTCCTATACAGACTTTTTGTATTACTGCCTGTAAATATGGTAGTTTTCTACTAAAGCACATTACTAGAGCTATCGGCTTTGACAGTTCTTTGGCACATTTTGGGGGAAATTGCTTTAAGAAAGAAAATAACTACCTGACCCACATCAAAAAGTGTCATCTACACTGTTCACTGAGTTGTGGCAGACCCTGCAGCTTTGCCTAGTGGTGTTTGTTCTACAGCCTCTTATCCACATTACTACCTGTTATCCCTTGGAGTGGGCTACTCCAGAGAACTACTTCAGGTTTTGTCTTTGTCTTTAGTGCCAAACAGACCACTGTTTTTGCAAGTACTCTATCAATACAATTTCTATTGATTTTTGAGAGTACTGTAACTAGAGGTATGGGGTGTGACTTCCATTCTGCAGTAAATTTATGGGTGTCATTTTCTACTTCTTTCAGACAGGAAAAGGGATGAGGAACAGATCTTCCTTTCTTTGCTTATTTCAGGGCTAATGAAAGTGTACACTTGGAAAGTCTCCTGACTAGTATATTACAGAGCATACTTATAGCCTGCCATAGTAGTAGTCTCTTTTTAGTTGTCAGGTTTTGAAATGGTGAAAGCCAACATATGACGGATTAATACAAAAACAACTTCTGCAAATCTTTTTATCATAATAAATATGCAGAAGGAAATAAAGACTTTATAGCATCCTTATCTTATTCCATCTAGCAACTACAGAAAGGGACTGCTAAAGATAATGGTTAAGGAGATCCAGGATTCTTGTTTTGGGCTGTTGTGCCCCGTGTTTCAGCAGACATGGCTCCTTTTCTGCACTTAACATTTGAGACAGATGGATTTTAGTCATGTGCAACTCACGGTTTTGAAATCTCTACTACAGCAGGAACCAGGATTGTGTTTCTGTAAAAAAAAAACAAACAACAGAAGAAAACCAGGTGAGGCTTCCAGCTCAGCTAGCTACAAGTGGTCTACAGAGGACCTGCGATGGTTATCAGTCACCAGTCAAACTGGAAAAGAAAGTCAGAAAGGACTGGCAAGCATAATTTCTGGGCATGTAAAGCCAGAAGAGAGCAAATATAAACAAAGTGAATTTCAATATATTTTGGAGAGAATTAGGAGGACTGGAGCTTCTCAGAAGAAAATGAGACATTACTGGGAGCAAGCAGCTCTAGGTTATGAGGAGCTGGCTTGCTGTGTGGACAGATCTTCCTCTTTTCTGCTCTGCTGCCGTGAACAGAACTGCTGTGCCCTCTCTTCTAACTCATGCCATTGCTTTTCTCTTACTTTCCATAGTGTCTTTCCTGTCCTTCTACTCACTCCTCCTCTTTGGTTTTGGAAAATTTATGAACTAGTTGTTGCTGGTTCTATTCCTAACATGGCTGAATGTAAGGAAGTGATTTAATATTGCTGAATGATCCATCAATGAGTCTAATCATATGCAATTGTCTCACAGGAAGGTTTTGAGGCTCACGGGATGTTTGTTAAATGATTTTGGACCCTCTGATGAAAGATTTTTTCCTAATTGACATTTTTCGTAAAAGTATCATGCATTTCATGTATATTTAATACTATAAAGGCTCACTCTTCATAGTTCCTCCTTATGTAACTTTTATTTAAAAATATATAAATTTTTTATCAAGTGTATGTGTATATACATATATTACTTTTAAAAGCTGTTGATTTTCTTTGAGCCAAAAAGGAATTCAAACAAAACTTCAGAACAAGTTAAAATGTTGCTCTTGCCAATTAGTGATCATATGCTTTTGTAAAAGAATGATGGAATATTTACTCTAAAACCTAAAATGTGCATCTTAAGGGAATGTTTTAATGTCAGTAGAGAAGGAACTGGTTCAGAAAAAAACCTGCAGTTAAGCTTTATCCATAATAATTTAAAAAATACATTATCATGATCAAGGTGTTGAAAAGCATTGCATTTTCATTTGGCGTGTATATATTTTTGGAACAAGTCTGCCTGTGCTTTAGGGTATCCAGTCATTAGCCTCTTTTGCATACTCATTCTCTGAAGCATTAAAGAAGTAGGCTTTAACTCTGTCGTTGAAGAACTATTTAAGGTCGGTATTCTGTTGTGAAAGTTTGTTTTTGCAGATCTATTAAAAATCAAATAGTTTCAAGACATAGCTTATGAGGGCTTGAGTTGCACTACAAGTTTTCTGACATGTAGTAAACCACAAAACATCCATTTAATTTGTGAACATTGATGGACTGGTGTAAACTGGCATTGCTTGTTTGATGTTTGTGGAGTTGTGCCAGTTTACACTAGCTCAAGAATCTGGTCTATTGTTCCTGCAAACATCCTATGACATTTTAAATTATCAAGATGATCATCTTGCAAAGACAGCCAAAGTATTAGAATAACAGTTCCCTGCCAAATTCTCTCGGGAGACTTGACTTATTAAAAAAATAAATTATACGTGTTCTTTTTATAAATAAAAATTTCTTTCATAGGAATGCATGATTTACTAGGAGGCTGAAGCCATGATTTCCTAGTTATGGATGTAAGCTCGTGAATCAGAAAGGCAGACAATGCTCTCCCACATCTCAGTGAAACAAGGGATGTTTGCTCAGATTGGTAGGATATAACCAGTTTTAGTGTCCTCAAATAAAGGTATCGGAGAGTTAATCTCAACTTCTTTGAGCCTTTTTTAGGGGTTTCTTCTTGTCTTTTCCAGCTTTTCCTCCTCATCAAAAAATGCATGTAAAAACACGTCTGAGAAGGAAAGAAAGGCAGCAAGTATTTTTTCTACATTTTTTATCCCTATCTTTACAGAATTAACAGGTTTGTACCGTGATACCATGTTTGATCTTGAAGCTAATTTCAAGCAATTCAACTGAAAATGGATATTTCATTCAAGAGAGTGGCAAAAATATCAGAAAGTATAGAAATATTCTAGAGCAATGCAGGTACCCACAGGACATTTGTGTGTGAATCTGAAAGGGTCTACATATAGGATGATAAGTGCCAGTATAATTTTCTGTATCTGGTATTAGCTGGAGCCTTTCAGAAAGGTGGGAGAATGTAGGAAAAGAATGCTCAAAGCTAGAGATATATCCCTTCTCTAAGAAAAAATATGTTAGTTTGATGGCAGAAGTGAGTAGCAGTAAGAATTCCACTTGAGAAAATTTCATGTGCTGAAGGGAGCACACATGGATATGGGGAACTGGAAGCAATGAGGCTTCAAGAAAATCTATAAGCAGTCTGAATATGTTACCAACTCTGCCACAAGGCTCACAGATCTGGTTTGCTGAAAATTTTTTGTCAAGGCTTCTTCACATCACAAGAAGTAGTCTAGTTTTTCTAATAGTGAGACTCAGTAAAATAAAAGAAAAAATAGTAGGAAAACTAGCTAAAAGATTAATGGAACCTTTTAAAAATAACAGTATCTAGAGATACAGTTATGTGTTTTGGGTATTGCTATATCAAAAAGGTAAAGATCATGACAGGCTTATTTATCAAGTATTCAACCTTGGAGAACCTTTGGTGTATGAGAATATTAATCCTCTCCTGCATACATTTATATTCATTTTGAGTTTATGCAGATACAGACAAACCTAGAGGCCAAAACTGTTACCCTGAAAATGAATTTGTACTGACTGTTTCACTGTTTGGATGGCTTTCAACTGTCAGTGAAATATAATTTCTGTAAATTCACTCATGTTTTTACTTCCACATTTCAGGAGGAAAAAAGACTGTTTTAGGATTCAGATTGGATAAGCATCGTGCTGTACAAAGGAACAGTTAGCCAACATACTTCTGGGAAGTTGGTATTTTGCTGAAAACAAGTGGAAACAGTCATTCCCTGTCATGGAGAATTTTTGCCATATTGAGATTAGATTTTATCTCAATATGAGGTGAAAAGCAACAGCTTAAAAATTCTCAGATTTGGGGAATTGAGAACTGTATGTCAGTCCATTTTCCTGGGGTCATTATATACTGAAAACCCTGGAGATGTTCAGGGAATGCACTGTCTTGCAGCCCCAGAAGTTGGATGTGAACAACTAAAAATTTGTCGAGAGAACTAGACAGAAGATCATGAAATTTTTGGTAGGACCTCCTTTTTCACTCCTAAGCATGTTTGCCTGAGTGACATAGAATAGCAGGCACAGCTACCTGTGGGAAATGTTTCAGCTTTGCCAAATCAGTAATCTTATTTTGTGCATCATGTACATGTGTATAAATACACCAGAAGCTGGTAAGGATTTTATGACTGCATGCTAGAGATGATTCATTATCACTGTGAAGTTGTAGGACAGTGGCAGCACCAAATAAAGAGCAATCTTTTCCTGCTAAATATTCAGTCATTAAGACCTTTGTCCCTCAAACACAGATACTTTTTTTTTTTTTTTTCCTTAGGTATTCTGAAGTTACTAAAGCTATGTCTGGTAAATGAAGGGATACATTTGAACTGACACTGATGCAGGTTAAATATCAAGCTGACACTCGGAGGAACATACACATAATACAATTAAGGGAATGCCCAGATGAACACATTTTTTTGACAAAAACTATACAAAATGTGTATAAGAATGGACTCAAAATGAACAGATCCGTGCAGCAACACTGTGAAAACAGAAAGTTCATCAGAGACTAATATACTGTTATTTAAGAACTGTGTAGCAATATCTACTACTTGGAAGAACTGGATGGCTGGTTGACTCAAGATGACTGAGAGCTGGATTTGGAAATGTTTTGACCTGCAGTGTGTCTAGAACAGCAATGCTTCAGGTGTTCTCTGTCATCAGAAAGCGGTATGTGTTTGGTTTTCCTATTTCTTGATAACAGAGGAAGGCAGGAAAACAGTAGGTGAACTGCACCTGAATTTTGGGGACAGTTCTCTACATCACTGAACATTTAAAAGGAGAATTTATTTGCCCCAGATCTTTATTTGGCCCTCCTTTGCTTGCCCTATTGGCTAAAATCTCATAGTTTGTTCATTTTAGAGGAAGGTGACATCAAGGTTTGTAATGGAGTTGTGAAGATCTAGCAGTAAACTGCTGAGAGTGTTGTATTATCAATTAGTGGAGTTCAGTACATTATTTCATGAATTGTATATAAAGGAATACAATGGTATTGTTCTGAACTTCTCCACAATTGTCATGAACTTAACATGACAAATCAGCATATATTTTAGACACAATATATACTTGTGAGATAGTAGAGGCTAGCTTAAATAGGATAAGGAGAAACTTTCTGGCAGCTTGTAATGATCATTTAATTTGGGGAAGATGCTTGAAAAAGCCAGTTGAGGCAGCAAAACTACAGTTACAGGAAGCAACTGAAGGTTTAACTTGCAGCCTGAGGCGCCTGCCAGGTGCAACTTGTTAAAGCATAAAGCTGCAATAGTTGTTTTAGATTTAAGAGAACTGGATGTTGCTTACCGATCATGAGGTCATTCAGCACGTACTTGGTGTTGGGGGGTGATGCTCACCCTATTGAAGTATAAAGTGAATGATACTTTTCTTCTCATCCTGTGTCTGCATTACTTCTGTTCTTAGGCACCATTATTGATTGTACAGCACACAAAATATTGCTAAGATTTCAGATATGGATATTCAACTTTATGAAATGTTAACTTCCTTCGATAAGTGAAATAATGCTTTAGCTTCTGACAAGAAGTGGTTTGTAGCATTGAACAGCTAAAACAGTGGTTTCAAACCTTGTTTACAGATCATAAATGTAGTGTAAATACAAATATCATAATTTTGTTGCGAAACTGGGATTCTCTCAACATCATATCTTCCCTTACAATTGTAAGTGTACATGTAAGGCTTCCTTTGGTTGTAATACGTTCACTTATTCTCATACAGACACTAAACAAAAAATACAGTAAACCAGTTTCCATTATAAGCTTGATTATGGTTAGCTATCTGTACAGTGATGAAATTTGTTATGGTAAATCTTAAATTAAAATTAAGGGAGAAAGATGTGAACTATTTCTAACTTTTTAAAAATGTAAAATGTAGTAATTCTTAATAAGAAAAAATCTGCAGTAATGTTTTTAGTGATTATTTATTTTTAGAAAAAGGAAATATGACATTTTTATAAAAATATTTAAGTAACAATTTCTAGATTTCATGAAGAAATCATAGAATCTCATAGAATCATAGAATGGTTTGGGTTGGAACGGACCTTAAAGATCATCTAGTTCCAACTCCCCTGTCAGGGTCAGAGACACTTTCCACTAAACCAGGTTGCTCAAAGCCCCGTCCAACCTGGCCTTGAACCCTTCCAGGGAGGGGGCAGACACAGCTGCTCTGGGCACCCTGGGCCAGCACCTCACCACCCACACAGTAATGAACTTCATCCTTACATCTACTCTAAATCTACCCCCTGTCAGTTTAAAAACATTATCCCTCTTCCTATCACTACACTCCCTGACAAAGAGTCCCTCCCCACCTTTCCTGTAGGTCCCCTTTAAGCACTGGCAGGCCACTATAAGGTCTCCCCGGAGCCTTCTCTTCTCCAGGCTGAACAGCCCCAACTCTCTCAGCCTGTCCTCACAGGAGAGGTGCTCCAGCCCCCTGAGCATCTTTGTGGCCTCCTCTGGACCCAGTCAAGCAGGTCCATATCTTTCTTATGTTGGGGGCCCCAGAGCTGGGTGTAAGATTCCAGGTGGGGTCTCATAAGAGCCGAGTAAATGGGGAGAATCCCCTCCCTCGACCTGCTGGCCACACTTCTCTTGATGCAGCCCAGGACACGGGTGGCTTTCTGGGCTGTGAGCACATTGCTGGGTCACTGTCAGTTTTCCATCCACGAGTCCCCCCCAAGACCTTCTCTGCAGGGATGCTCTCAATTCACTCCTCGCCCAGCCTGGATTTGTGCTTGGGATTGCCTTGACCCATGGGCAGGACCTTGCACTTGGCCTTGTTGAATTTCATGAAGTTTGCACAGGCCCACCTCTCCAGACTGTCAAGGTCCTTCCTTCTGGATGGCATCCCTGCCCTCCACAGTGTTGACTGCATCACACAGCTCGGTATAGTCAGCAAACTTGCTGAGGGTGCACTCAGTCCCACTGACCATGTCACCAACAAAGATGTTAAACAGCGCCAGTCCCAACACCGACCCCTGAGGAACCCCACTTGTCACCACTCTCTACTTGGACATCGAGCCATTGATTGCAACTCTTTGAGTGTGACCATCTAGCCACAAAGGAATGTTACAAATGAACTTGTAATGTTTGAGCATCCATGTTCTTGGAGTGATGAAATGTATTTTGGTGATAAATAGGTTTTCTCCGTTTCCTTCTGCCCCTCTGCTGCTGTGTCAATTCTGTGACTCATAGGATTATAGAATCATAGAAACATTTAGATTGGAAAGGACTTCAGTAGGTCATTTGGCACAAGCCCCTGTACTCAAATCAGGACTTACTTCAAAGTGAGTTTTTAACAGGCTGCTCTGGGAGATATTCTCACTCCCTGTGCAACATGAGAGAACTCTGTTGTGCAGGTGGTGACTGCACATAGTAGCCAAAGCAGTGTTTGAAAATAACTCTCATTCAGTGGGCTCTCCTTTAACAGGACTAGTGATCAAAAAGCAATTTGTAGCTTAATGAGAAAAAAAAAAAAAAAAAAAAAAGAATGTAACCCATACAGCTTTTTTGGCCTAAGACTTAAGTTATAACCAATCAGGTTTTGAAGAAAACTATATTACGAAGTATGAAGGATGTCAGAAAATGTAATGGTCCCTGTTTTAAGTCCTTCTGGAAATTCTTGGAGAGAGTGTGCTCTAAATGCCTCTGTCTGTAGGTCAGCAAAGGCAATTATATAGACTTCAGGGGACTGATGATGTATGTGACCACTTTCTGTTGAAAACCCTGCTGCCCCAAGGGGCCACTCCAGCAAACAGTCTAGCTCTAAAAAAGAAACTTGAAGCATAAATCGCTAACCTTGAGTGAACAGCACTACATTCCAGCAATAAAATGCAGCTATAAACATGGGGAAAGGCCACATCTATGATAGCTTCTTGAAATGATTACAAGTTTCTTTTTACTCCTTCCTCTCACTTAAGCATCTCAGTAGGTTAATGTGTAGGTTACTGTGACTTTTAAAATGTTTATCAATGTGACTCTTATTTTGCAAGGGCTATTTACCCTTTTTTTTGTATCCGTCCCCTTCATATTTTTTCTCCCTTCTTCATATGCTTAGTTACAAGAGCCCTACTATTCCCTCACAAAGGGAATCTACCATGAAGCCCATATAATTTTTAAATCAATTTAAATTCTTCATGGGACTATTATGCAAGACATTAGTTTTATTCACTCGAGGGATATTACCTTCCTATATTATTTTACATTTCTTGCCTTCTCTCATTCATTCACACATTTCACCCCTCCTTATTCCTTTTTTACCTAAAAAAATGTGGCGCATGTAGGTCTTTTATACCTTTTATGTGTGTGTCTATATCAGATCATTTGTTAAAGGAAAAATGTTTGGCTAAACAAGAATAATGTTGTAATAAGGGTGGAGTACATTTCATGTTTTTAAAAGTTCCTTCCAAGATTTTCATCTTCATTTTTACTCCAAATGTTTAGCCAAAGAAACAAAATAAACAGAAAATCCCAACGGGTAAGACTGGTGTAAAACACCAGCAATATTTTTTGTCTTTGCTAGATACAGTCCGATTCTTAACTGAATTTAAAAAACTGGTCTCTCCAGTGTCCACTATTTATAATGCTTTCTTGCTTTTCCCATTAAGATTTAAGACCACAGTGATTGTGGGAAAAAACAAATCCAAAGCAGGCCAGGTCCTTCAGTGTGTTGTGTTGTCTTTATACCACGTTCTTTTTGTCTACATCAGTAATACACATGACTTTAAAGTCACCTTAAAGCCTGGTCTCACTAAGGATCTGTAAGATGGATCCCATGTAACCCTTCCTCAGTAGTCCATGATGTACTGCAGCCTCTGTGGCAACCAGGCAGCAATAGATTTGCATTGAGTCCCTCTGGAAAGTGTGCATGTGTATGGACCAGCATGGAGAACCACAAGCCCATCAGTAGCAAAGCCCACCTCAAGTCTGCTGTTGTTTGTGTTCCCGTAGCAGAGATAAGCCTAGACAAACAGACCAGAAGCCCACAAGTGGTTTCCTAGGAGACCTGAGTGAGGGAATCTTGGAGATATTTTATTGCCGCACTCTAAGAGTGAAAATCAAAATGTGATTGGCCTTGGTGAAGCTTGGGGATTTAAGAGGGAAGGGAAGCCATGTGGCTGGGCTAAATATTTTGAGTTCAACCTTGTTACTGGTCCTCAGTGACAAAAAAACCCTGGACCTTACGGTGTCTTTAATGTTCAGAGAAGACTTATTCTGTTGCAGAGGTGAAGTTGCAGTGTTCCACAGTCTGTGTGCCATTTTTTTTTCCATCTGTATTGTATCAATGAAAAGCAGAAGGGATTAGTTGAACAGGGACCTTAGTGGAGTCATCTCTGAAATATACTAGTCTGTGACTTTAAACAGTGGCCTCATGTGACCATTGCTAGTTGGGGAGCTTTTCTCAGGAATGTTTACTGAAAGAGTGCATTTTAAGCTAATAGGTAGGAATACTTGCCAAGTGGAAGCATTCTTACCCATATCTTGTGACTAATGCATCCAATGAAAGCAGTTCAGTTTTCCAGTCTTAGATAATGAAACCAGATGCTCTTGAATAAACTACAGAATATTGCAAAACAGTTTTCCTGTTTAATTAAAATGTTAAACATTTTCTATTATTACAAAATTCACCAACAAGAAAAGAGGTGGGATTTGGCTGCTGAATTATTTGTTATGGAACATTTGTTGTGTTTCAGACAGCAAGGTGGTAATTTGTGACAATGCCATATTATTTTAAAACCAACATAAAAGGTTTACTGAATAAAAGCTAAGCAAAAATGGAACAGTTGTCTTCCTACACTACTTGGCAAATTGTCTGATTGACTTTAGTAGGAGATTACATATACATTGTTTAAATTATGTTTCAAATGTAAATTTGTAAACTTGAAAGATGTACGCTTCTAAACAAAAGACCAAGGAGCAATGTTGTGACAATTTCTGAGGGAATAATAATGGTCATGTTTTGTATAGCAATTTCATAATTATACCGAAGCAGATCAAATTTATCTAAATCTTTTTTGAAGTCATAATCTGGTCCTAGCAGCATATATGAACAGACATTCAAGTTAAGTTCTTTCTAAGTCTGTTAATATAGTTAAGCAGAAATCTTTCTCACTTCAGGTCAGAAAGACTTGAAAACCACTATTTTATAGTATTTTACACAGAAAGACTTGCATAATTTTGGAGATTTGGTTGACTGTTAATTTGTAATATATGGTATGTTAATAAACAGAAATCTGATTTTTTTTTTCTTTAAATGTCAAATGGAGAGGGTTTAATTTTATTTATGTATTATGCAACAGAAGGGAAATACTAAATATCCCATACACTTCCAACTGGTCATAGTAGGCCTTATGCTGATGACTATTGATTAGTGAAAAAATAGTTAACTGAAACAAATTAGTCTTTCCTGCTGTTTATTGTCAAACTGTAAATATTTTCAAATCACATATAAATTTATTTGCTGATGCTTTTACATGTTTTGCTTTCATTCTATGGGTCAATCACTGTGGTTAATAATAATGTAAGGGTATGGGGTTATTAGATGTGCTTTAATAGCTAAGTTATATGTTATTGTTTCTGTTTCCTGGCTGAATAACAGTACCTCCTAGCAAGGCAGTCTTGAGAAAAGACTAGATTCAAAAAGGAGTTAGATATGACAATACCTCAATTAGAAGTGTCTATAACAGAATATGCAGCTGTCTGCTTGACACATCTTCTACCATCAATTCTTAACCCTTCTAGAGTATTTTCTTCCACTTCTTATTTTTCCCCGCCATATGTGCTCTGTTCTCTGGCTGCCAATGCAGTTAATCCATATTATCTAGGCCCAGTTCTTTATCTCCATTCTTCCAAATCCTTGGAAATTAAACTTGAGCAAAATTGTCCCTCACCCTGTCTGATTTATGCCACAGTTTTCCCAAATCAACACAAATATGTCTGCCCCATCTCATACTTGTCTAAGGATCTTATACCACTTCACTAACTTCTTTTCTGCCAATCTGGTTGGAGCCCTCCTTCCTGAAAAGAAGCACTTTCCCTTACCATGGTATTCATGCATTTACCATGTCACATCATTGTGGCTCTTGTATTGGCATTGCGCAAGAGAAGGAGAACGCATATGTAATGTTCCTGGCCTTACAGGACTGAGATGCTTCTAGCTGGACAAAGAGGAGAAGTTTATGTCCCAAAGAGGACCTACAAACTAAGCTAAAATTTTTGAGTCATAGATTTTGACTTCTGTGCAGATATCCTGCCAAAGTCCAGCTTTGGGACTGAGGATAGAAATGTGTTAATTTGTCACAATAAGTGATTAACAAGGACTGTCCATTCCATTTTGCGTATGTTCTTGATGCACTGCTGTTAATAAACATCAGACCTATACATGCCATTAGCCACAAGAGGTATTCATGTAACATTACTGTCTTTCTAGCTGTGTGCAAATCTGAATGCAAGATGTGATGGTACAGAAATGTTTAAATAACTTTAAAAGTAATTTCCTCTCTTCCTGGGATCTTTGACCTTGAGAAAAAGTTAGAGTAGTGAAGGAGCAATAAAGTATTGTCAACTGGTCATTGGTCCGGTTTCCACACAGCAGTGGACAGCTGTCTTCAAATGCACACAAAGATGAACATAAATTAATACTTTTTACAATTTCCCGCAGATACCTCTTCTGGATTTGAAACACCTGAAAAAAAATCTCTGGTACAAATGAGAATGTGAAACAGAACAGCTATGCCAACCCTTCTTATTCATTTAAGTTTTGAAATCATGCTGTCTATAGCATTCATAATCTACAGACAGATGGTTTCATCCAAATTAAGATGGAAGACTGCTGTGCAAATATGTTTGTTTTTCTTATAAACCAGTCATCTGCCTTACAAGGAATCTCACTTTAGAATTCAGCAGATGGAAGATAAAAAATCTGGAGTGTCATCTTTATGACATCTGCAGTATTACTGCAGATGGGGCTTCTGGATGGGGCTTTGAACCACCTGGTATAGTGAAAGGTTTCTCTGCCCGTGGTAGGGGGGTTGGAACTAGATTATCTTTAAGGTCCCTTCCAACCCAAGCCATTCTATGATTCTATGATTCTGTGTATAAAGGAAATTCACCAGAGTATATCTGAAGTTCATGTGAAAAATAAAAAGCTATGCATAAAAGCTATAAGAAGTGCAGACTATGGTGGCAAAAATTAAAAGACAAACAAACTCAAAGACGTGCTCTTCATTTAAGAAAGCAAAACTGAGTTTACAGTCAGCATGTGGTTACCCTAGAATATAACACTCCATCCATGTCTTACTCCCTGTCATTAAGTGGTAGTGCTTTTCCCCCCACTCCCATTCCAGTCATGCCATAGTTAA
The DNA here is from genome assembly GCF_018691265.1 of Tyto alba. Classification (NCBI taxonomy): domain Eukaryota; kingdom Metazoa; phylum Chordata; class Aves; order Strigiformes; family Tytonidae; genus Tyto; species Tyto alba. The sequence continues at coordinate 35,835,650 of NW_024881296.1, forward strand.
GTTAGGCAGCTGCTTCCAGCTTGCAATATTCTGGTAGAGAGTTAACAACATTGCTGACAAGGAACACTTGAAAACCATTAAAATTTTGGCAAATTAAGTGAATCAGTTCAACCAGTGCAAATTATAATTTTATTTTAAGGTGCAGCCATTGATTTTTGTGATGGACATGGTAAACAAGGGTAAGAAATTATGCCCTCAGAGTTATTTAGCAGCAAAATCTCTGTCCACTTACAGAGTTCCTTACAGCCTCATAACCAATGAAAAGGCCTTTTTGAAGATCCTCAAAACTCTTAACAGAAGGCTACATACCACTTAGATGGGGTTGTTGGAAAATGATTCACATTTCGGACTTGTATCAGGATGCAAAAGGAATCTATAGTTGTGTATGCAACAAAGCTTATATATTGCTTTTATGGAAATGCCTTAAAGGATACCTTATGGGGCAGGTTACTTTGTGTGAATAATGACAGCTTTCAAATTTAAGGCAGAAGTGATTTTAACATGGCCTAGAGTAATGGAATTAGTATTACCAATGGAAACAGCAGTGAGGAACATTGCAAGACTTGTGCTGAGGACAGAAGGGAAAACAAACTGGCTTAGTAAATGAAACACAAAGCATGCTGAAAGAGTGTCAAGCTCACAAAGGATTTTTCTGCTCTGGAAGAGCTAGCTCACTTTAGGTGAGTATATGTATTTTAAGTGGCCTCATGTCAGAAATGCGTCAAGATTAGGCATTCAGCCAGAAAATGAAAAGCAGTCAATCAATCATCTTCTCAAATCAACGAGGTAGACTCCAAAAAGCAGTAGGAAAAGGAAAGAGTAAAGAACTTTTTTATCCTGGGGAAAGACACATATGCCTGAAAGTAAAGAAAGTAGAATCTTGCCAACTAGTGACACAAATAAATAATCAGACACCCAAGATGTGAAGACAAAGGCTTCAGTTACACATTTATGTATCAGTATACATGGAGTATATATATCAGCTGTGCATAGCTCATCTGATCCTGGTCACAACTGTAGTACTGACAAAAAAGCTAAATAAAATTAATGCTACGGTATAGATCCTAATATACTTAATAAAATAAAAACCTAAAGAATAAAAAGACTAAAGTCTTATCTAGTCCTTATGTCCAAGGGAGCAACGTAAATTTCTTGGGCAGAAGGTTGTTTATAAGAAATTAAATTGAAACTAGGGCAAACCTTCAAATGAGATTCTACCACACATTGAAGATGCACATAATGCTGTTGTTGAAAAGGGGTTAATGAGTTGTAAAGATCAAGATTTACATCTAGGCCAAAACATACGAATACAAACTGGGCTTTTAACATCCTCAGAGAAAAAACTGAGGTTAAATTAGAGTCTAGATGATAGGCCAATGTCAATTTCCATTGTAATATTGTGAATGAACCTTCTCTATCATTAAGCCAGACAAAACTATCCACATCTGAAGGGGCTGTATAAAAGCTAGTGACTAATGTTTCCATGTTAGATAATTACTTTATGTGTACAGACATAGAACCTGCCAATAGAGTTAGTTGGAAGATGATTGTAAGAAAGATATGATTTAGACATTCACAAAGGTTTGTTTATATTGATGTAGTAAGTTGCCAAGTGAATTGTAATAATCTTCCAGAATTTTCTGAAAAGGTGATTTAGCAAGTGATGTTTACATCCTCACCTCATGTAGAAGTAATACTGGTAAGCCAAGGAGGTTATTACAAACATATAAGCATTGAGGCCCCCTGTAAAACAAAACACATGCTTAAACTACAAATATGGGTCTGGATGGCTGCAGAATGGGCAAAGAGGGAGTCCATCTTGAAGAAGACATAGGATGAACAGTGAAAGTATTCAGATTTCCTGAACGTAAGATCTAAAAGCATCTGTGCATTTGCTTAATTTTTATTAACAATTTTTCTCCTTGTGCTTTAACACTTTCAAATTATTTACATTGTTTACTGAGAACAAGAGATATGCTTGGTACTGAGAAAGAGACCCAAGTGTTTTGGAGCTTCCCAGGCCCTCCATACTACTTATGTATTTTGAGCAACAATTTCTCTGTAATGTAAGAGAAAAGACAGTTCTGACCCATAATGTGATGGACACTGAAAAATAATCAGCTGGCAGGATAGAGTTACTGATGGTTGGAGACAGAAAGTCTAACTGTTATCTTTGGACTTAAAAGTGCCTCAGTAATTGCATGGGAAGTCTCTTTACCATTTGGACAGATCACAAACCACTTGTGGGTTTTGCTAGTGAAAGTCAGTGCCAGCCATCGCAGCTGTCTGGCTGTAGTATTGGGCTTTGACTGAAGCCTTGAAAATATTTGTTAGAGTGCCATCAACAACTGCTATTATAATATGGGAATTTGGAATGCCTAGGTTGTTTGTGAAATACCTGAGGCAGATGCTGAAGAAGGCTTCCTGAAGAAACCTCGAAGATGCCCCCTCTTTCTGAGGGAAGATCATGTTATCTCCTGGGTTAGGATAAATAAAAACATTCCAAGTGTAATGAATTTGGGAGATTTAAGAGCAAAGGACCAGAAGAAGTGCTGGGAGTGGATGTGTGGTGTAACACAACCATCACTATATCCAGTGAGGAAGAAATAAAATCCCGATAGTATTATCAGAAGCATGGCCTGTTAATCTTTGCATAAGTCCTTGTCTTGGGTCTGTATTTAGTGGCGGAAGAGAGATGGTACTGCATGGTCAGAAATGGACACTGAGACATCACTGTCGCTATTAGTGAAAAGCAGAGACAGATACTGACTGTACACAAGTTTGCTCAAGAATACCAAATCTTGAGTTTAGTTTTATTTGCTTTCACCCATATTGCCTAACTGCAGCTGACCATCTATTAGAGCCTGTGAAGAAGACATAAAAGTTGTAATTAATGTGAGTTTAGGAGATCTGCCTGAAATTCTGGGGAAAAAAAACCCACTTGTACTTAACCAGCCATCATGGAGGCGCATTAGGGCACTGTGATTCCAGTAAGCACTGCAAAACCCAGAGCTGCAAGTACCATGCCAAAGACAGAGAAGTGGACTCAGAGGCCTTGTTTATACCAACATTTCTAGTCCATAGCAGCAGACTTCAACTATTATCCTAAATCAAATGCAAACTTATTTATTTAGAAGTATACATCAGTGATGTAAATAAAAAGTGCTGAATGAATTTAAGTGCTTAAAGTGGTATTATCTGGGCTACTCAGAGTATTTTGAGTACAGACATTTCCCTTCTTTCCTTTTGTCTTGTTTATTCTGTAGAATTTTTCTTCCCATCTATGTCTGAAATAAAGCGCCTGGTCCAATGTGAAGTATTGTGAATAGACAGTCACTCTTCCTTCTTTTGAAGTCAAGAGATCCAGTTTGCCCAGATAAGTCCTGGACAAACAGCAAGTCCCTGGTGGTCCCAAACAAACCTTTAAGTCACTAAAGATTTTGTACATCATTAATTACACATCATTTTCTGTTTAAGAAGTATTGGTCGATCTGCTCATCCATACTGCACAGAACATTAGGAAGCACACATTTGTATGTGAGTCCATGCACATTACTTGCTTGCCTTTTCCTGCATGTGTAAGAGCTAGATCAGAAATGCTTGAGGACCCTGGTGGTCATGCATGACTCACATGAACCCCAAGAGCCTGCTCAAATGCCATCTTCTCGGGCATGTTGGATGGAAACACACAGGCAGCCACTGGAGTGTGATCATTGCTGGTTTTGGAGCATTTTGTTGTTATTCCATTGATCTCAGGCCTGCAAACATAATAGAAAGGAATTAAAAAGCCAGTCATGGATAAGAAGCTTCCTAGGTGTCTGCTTAACTTTTGAGAAGAGAGAAGTGCAGAATAGATATCAGTTTTGAAAATGAATAGTGGTCTAGGCCTTTAAAGACTTCTAAAGATATAATACTTCTTTTTTGTGTGTTTTTTCTCTTTATTAAAAAGGAAATAGAATACCAGGACTGGATGATTTCATGTTTCTACTCAGCTTTCTTTTTTATTTTGTGTCCCTAGGCCCTGACCTTTTAATAGATTTCCTATGGGCAAAAGATACATAAGGTAACATTACTACAAAACCAGTGAAGATCCGCACATAGAGAGGGATGTTTTCCCAAGCTATGGATTTTGTATCTGCTACATAGCAGAGCTGTTAGAAAGAAATCTGGCTTGTAATTGTGTCTGTGTGTGCATGTTGTGCATGTGGGACAATGAGCCACTACTTTGCAACCACCCCCTCCTGTTGCTGGAGGTCTGACTGTAATGTCACTACTCACCCTCCTCCTACAGTCATTTGGCTGCAGTACATGACCCACAGCCACCTCTGGACACACGCAGGATGTGCGTGGCAGCTGGAGGATACTAAGCCGTCAGCTTCCAGGCTGATCTCTGGCAGCAGCAGCGCATGGGCTTGCTGCTAGGTCTCTTGCTGGCCTCTCCTATGGCAGGTTGCCCATTTCCCGAGAGCTGTCTGCAGCTGCCTAGCACAGGATCAGGCTGCAGAGGCCTCTTCTGTTTCTGGATGATGAGCTCCTTTGATCCACTTTGGACTGGAAGAAATTTTCATCCCCAACTTCTGTTGTTGTTGGAGTAGAAGAACCTATAGCCGGCAAGAACAACTCTGAGAGAAGGGGCTGTTTTCCTATGTGCTCACCTATTTAGGTGCTGATTAAAATTGCTTAATCATGACACTTAGCACCGTGTCATTGATTCTGACTGCCACTAAACTGCTAAGGTTTATTTTCTATAAATTACAACATATTTTCTTAGTGGGTTTAACTATCTGTCTATTTATTTATGTATTGCTATTGAACTTACGGTGCCAATTCTTTGCGGGATCTAAGTGGCCTCCAACTTTTTTTTTTTTTTTTTTTAACACTGATAGCCCAACCAATTAAAGCCTCTGTCACTGTCAAGATGCGTTCACATTATTTTTAAAGGCATAACTGAAATGGAAAGTACTAAACCAGATCAGACTGACCCAGTGTCCACGTAAGTCAACAGAAAATATTAAACTAAGTCCATTTTGGATCAAGCCTCAAATGCAAGGTATTGTGACTCTTACTCTTCGAGTTCCCTGTTTAGAGGCTTTTAACATCTGGCTGACCTGATGTTAATGTAATAAGCCACAAAGATGATTACCTTCCTCGTCTAACAGTCTCTGTGGTTTATGTTTAAAGAGCTCTAGAAACATTTTTTAACTGTCCACTGTTTAGTGATGGCTCAGAAAAATCTCATTTGAAAATCAGAAGGCATAAGGAACTTTTATTTCCCTGTTTGAATACATTCACACATTTTTTCCTTAAAAAGTGATTAGACAAGGCAAATTAAACTAAAACACCAAAATAAAAGACAATTTTCTTATTACTGTTTCTCTCATGAAGTTATTTATTCATGATATCTTCAGCAGGAATAATTAAGAACTGTCTTCTCTCCTAACTTTGTTACAAAGATCTACGGTAACACTGTAGGCTTTCATTAAAAAATGCTTTCAGCTTTTTGCTCTGCTCACTTTTTGTTGTATACTAAAACCTGCCTGTAAGACGCCCACTAGGACTGGGAAAAAAAGTATCCTTTGTAAGCAGGTGGTCTTTCCTTGAGCATTCTCTGATTAGAAACACATGTTCATGAGTGTGAGGAGGCTTCTGTAACAGGAGAGTAAAGTGGAGGCCAAGGAACGGGTTGTGCTGCACAGGCTATGCAGTTGAAGAAGATCAGGTTTGTAGTGGGGTTGTTCTGCACCACATAAAACATTTATTTTTAGTTTGATCTGTTGCAGTTCTGCTAAGTAATGTAAGTTATATTGATAGCTGACAGTTTTGAACTGGCCAGAGCACGTCCCCTCACCCTGGAAACCCTGGATGCAAGAATACTGTTGTAGTGGCTGCATGGGGAGTCCTGTGGTGTGCATCAGCAAGGTGGGCATACTCCAGGACCCAATGATTCTCTCTTTGTTTTCCTAAAGCACAGTGGCCATATCAGTGTGGTTGAGTCACATCCATGTGCTTTCCTAAGTGGGAAACACATTTTCCTGGGAATAAAGAATTTTCCTCAAAGTAACAAATGAGTAAGAACAGGAAGAAGGAAGTTCCCCCCTCAGTCAGTGGGCCAACCTCTCCAATGCTGAGATTGTCTCAAAGCACCGGGGCGTAGGGGAGCTCTCAGGATCCCTGTGAGCAGGTTCTTGCACCAGGGGAACATGAGGACAGACAGAGGAGCCTGTGCTTGCTCCTGCACTGCTACTGTTGTACCTGCTGCTCTTCATCACCTTCCCACTCTGAACAGCTTTCTCCTGTGGCTCAGAGCCATCATCACCATCACAGCATTTACTAACACTAAGAATGATTGGAAAGAACTCTTAAGTTGTGGGGAGAGAGCACTGCTGCTGTAAGTGGCCAGAGACCGTTCTGATGAGCCAGGGGAAAGCACTCAGGGGCTAAAAGGTGTTGAGTGGAAGAAAGCACTAATGAGGAGCATGTCACCCAGGGACTGCAGCTTATAGCTCTGTGTCTGAGGTCTTCACTGAAACAATATGATTTCTTGGCTTTCCTTCCCCTTCAGCCTTTCGTACTTCAACACAGGTTAAAACATTTGAGTAGTTCCAGTCTGTGCACCAGTCAGACAAGCTTTCCTCATAGTTCATCAAGAAAGGATCAGAGAATGACCTTGCTCACTGTTGCATAGAAAACCAGAGGATGTTCCCTGAGAAGTGAGAGACATACACGGCTGTATAATACATTGAAGGGATTCATTCAAAAGGCATTTGATGTTAATACAGCGAAGAATTGAGATAGTGGTGGTCAAACTCAGGAGACAACAACTCAGCCAAAGACGTAACTTCATGTCTTTCTGCTTTCTGTTGTTGCAGTGCTGACTCTGAGATGTACAGACCCTGAAGCAATGTTCTCTAACGCCTGGAAATGCTTCTCAGGGCCATTTAAAAGCTAAAAAATGGTGGAATCTCCTGGATTTTTTCTGCATACCATCTTGTCCTGGGCATTATACTTGTGAGACATATGAGTTAGCTATTTTTCCCTTACACCAGCTGAGGAATCCTCTTCGACAGATGAATTCTTAGTTGTCCCTGATGTGACAATATCTGTCCTATTTCCATTACAGGGGCTGCACAAAGTACATAGTTCAGGGGAAAAAAATGTATCCCAGTGTCAAACATGTAAGTTTTAAGTGATCAACAATCAAATATTAGTAAACCAAATAATCATAATAGAACATGGTGTATGCCATTCAAGAAAACAACACATTCATTAAGTTCATACAAGGATAAGATATTTTGTTGTAGTCAGTAGCAAAACTCCCATTGACTTCAGTGGGAACAGAACCAAACTCCTTGCATGCACCATCAGAGAGTTACAGCCATTTATTAATAAAGTCCTGGTGCAGCTGGGATGATGACACATTTTTGTTGCATTGCCTGGAATAAAGTAATAATAAGCTAAGAAACTTTTACTTTGGATTCTCAAATCAAACGGGCTTTTTCATTTTGTTTTGTTATGTGTTTGCAGGATGTACTCACTGATAAAGAGCTTAGTTTCCATTCAATCACACAGCAAAATACACTAAAAGATTGACAGACTCTTGGTGAGTCATTAATTTTCAGTGAAGCTGACCAAAATGTTCCTCATAAAACAGCACAAGCTTTAACAGCACCTGTTAAAACTAGACTTACAGTTACACAAAGAATCCAATGGAATAAATCTAGGAATGTGCCAGAATTTTCATGGTTGGTTTCACTCTGAAGAAAAGTCTTAAAATCCTTTCTCAAGACAATGTATTTGTTGATTTAAGGAAACTCTGGAGAATGTATTTAGGCATTTAATAATACAAATAGGTGCTTTGTGAGATTTTGTAAAATGTCCAGCTATCCTAACCAAAGATACTCAAAAACCACTTTAACCACTTCCTTCAAAGTTTGAGAAACAGTCGTCTTGACTTTCTGAGGATCTCTGGCAATTGTGACGCCAAACCACATTCCCAAGCCAAACACTCTTATACAGAAAGCTAGTAGCCACCTTAGTGCGGGAAAGGATTTGCTAGCACAGACAGTGACTTGGAGATATTTCCTGTAAATAAAAAAATAGATATGTCAGCTTGACATTCACATGATATATTCACAGTACATTATGTATTCACTTATTTGCAAAGCTGATTTGCTTTTATGTATGGTTATTCCAATTATTTCTCAGTGAAGATACATACCTCACACATATTGATACAAGACATGCAAAAATTGAAGCAAATGTGAAATTTTAATTTTAAAGGTGCAGTTAATTACTTGAACATAGGAAAATGCAGTCTGAATTTGCAGGCACATTCTTTATTTATGTGATTAGTTTGCATTTCTTGCACAGAATCAAGCAACAACCTGCGCAGTTTCTTTGGACCTCACAGGCTTTTTTGGAACTAGATATTAAATTGTACTATAAAAAAAACAGGTGTTTAATTTGCAAACACTAAACAGATGGTTTATGCATTTATAAACACAGACCTCCTGCAAGAGGTGAACAGAAATTAAGTTTTGGTTCACAAGCATCCCATAATTTATGCCCTTACAGCAAGGAAAATATAAACAGGATCTTCTTCTCCCACCATGATCAACATCGCTGCCAGATACAGACAGTTTTGGATGGTGTTTCTGGATAATCTTTAAATTCCATCTGCCTGAAGGAGGGCTTCCTGACCCACAGGGTGAATTTTATTAACACCGAGTTCTTACGAAAGCAAGAAACAAAAACAACCCACCCAAAGCAAAACACAAATGCCTCCCTGTCTGCAAGACAGGTGGAATTATAAGCCTGAGATGTTACCATAATGAAGGTGTTTGAATGCAGCTAACAAATAAGAAACAATCCTGCACCTACAGGTAGGAGCTGAGCATCATTTTCCCATTTCCCTGAATTAGAAAGCCTTGCTGCAGGCATTATTACAATAATATTGTAATTAACAGCAATTACTATAACAACTATGATGGCAGTAAACAATTAATGCTCATGAAAGTCCTCTGAGGCAAATTGGTATTTCATGAGAAAAGTTACCTGGGGAGAAAAGTCTCTCCCTCCCTCCCCATCCAGTTGGCACCATCCTCTGCAGCACGTAGTGCATGGCGCATGAGTGGGGGTGGCTGTTCTACACAACCCTGTTCTCCACCCTCACTGAGGTTGCATCTAGCCCCTAGTATTATCTAAAGATCAAAACTGAGCGTTTTTGCTTGCACAATGTTAGAAAGAGTCAGAATCACAACTGAGATGAGATCTTACCAGTCATTCCTGATCTCAAGTCTAAATCACGGGACCCCCACTGTGGGCACTGGGACAAAGTCCATTGAATTCAATATAAAGCTTCCTTCTGGTTTTAATAAACCTTGAATTAGACCCCAGCCTGGTTTAAGAATGAGATTATTCAGTGGCAGAGATATGAATAAACCAAAGCCTTTGTCTCCCATGTCTTTCATTGGACTTCCCAGGAGGTTTCAGTGTCTATCAGACTATATTCCAGCTAAAAAACATTGGGCCTAGAAATGAACTTGGGCAATTACACTCTGTAGTAAAAGCTAAGGCATGTCAGTGGTTAATGAATCCAACATAAAACTATTATGAGAACTGGTACCTATGCTCTCAGATCTGAAGAAAGGTATAAATAGCTCTGTCCAGTACTTGATAATTTTAATTCATGTTTTGTTTGCATTTTAAAACACTTAAAACAAATTAGCAGGTAAATAGTATACAAAGTTAATTAGGGATGATATCACTTGCTTTTTAACAAATGACCCTCTCTATTTCCTGTACCTACTTAAAATACTAAAAAGCATTGAAATCTCATTACACCAGGATTTGGTAATACTGTAATGAGAAAAATATTAAATATATGACAGAAAAAGGAAGCACCTGGACTAAGTTTGCTACCATGACAGTGAACAACAGAATCATTGTATAATCTATTCTGTCTGCAGGGGCTGTCTGGAGGGCATCTGGTCCTAGCCTTTGCTCAGAGCAGGGTCAGCTTCAGAGCTGTGTTGGCTTGCTCAGGACCTTGGCCACCTGAGTGGTGAGCATCTCCCAGGATGGAGATTCCATAGTGTCTCTGGGCACCCGCTTCAATGATACATACATGTTTCCCTGCAAATACAGTAAGCTCACGAATGCAATTTCAGTGAAAACACCTAAAAAATAACTGGAAGGTCAGAAATAAAGTTAACAGCCCTAAAGCTACAGTGATTTCTTACAACACTGGAAAAGTCTTTAAGCAACCCAACCAGTGCTATGACTCAGTAGCACAGAAAATCATCCCATAGCCAGGATTTCATTACTGATGTGAATAAAGGTTGTGGCAGTTGGAAAATCAAAAATTTGCTTACTCCCTGCTCCTTCTCCCTATGAAGTGCAATAGTTGGAATTTAGAAATGGTTAGTGGTTTGTTGGATCTTTCAAAGGAAGGACCTGTGCCAGTTTTTTAACTCAGATTATCTATGGCTTTTACTGTAAATGGCCTAATTTGTAAAAAATCTGAGTGCTCCGAAATCTCAATGATGTAGGAGTGGCAGATACTTGGCCCATTGGAAAGTCGGGCATTATTTCTAGTTGGGTGACTTTGCTTGAATTCATGGGGTTAGCCTCAAAACTCTAGAGCTAGAAATAAGGGGTCAAAATCATGAGATTTCTTTCAATCAGTAGAAGAAAAAATAAAATTTGGAAAAGCATTTCTGAATATAATGACCCAAAGAATTTAACTTAGTGTAAAAATACATCAAAGCATGTGGTAGTTCTTCAGAGCAGGAGGATGAAAGAATAAGTCTTCAGATGCCAGGGTACAAGCATGGAGATGTTTTCTTATTCAACCAATTCACAGTTAACAGCATGTAGTGCTGTAACACTGCAGCAAAAGCTTTTCAGAAGTCCATAGACATTATTCTTTCTTTTTTTTTTTTTTTTTTTTTTTAAATAATTTCATCAGAACAATACTCAGCAACAAATGTATGTTCTATACAAAGATGTAGCAGTCCAGTTAGGTTTGTTATAGATATTGTAGCATAAGCTATATGTCTTTCCAGAAGAGTGAACTGAAACTTAATCTATGTCTTCTGCTGGAATCACTAACCACAAAAATGAAGACAGACATATAGTTTCATTCTAGATGTTATGCTATAGGAAATGGCAAAGTAAAGTTTTCTGGGGAATATTTATTTCAGATACTTTGGAAAAGTTATAAGTGGAATAAAAAAACAAGGGCAAAGGTTCATTTTTAGTCTGAGTTAGTTCGAATGCACTGATATAGACGAGACATTAATCTTGAGATATACAGATGAACATGGAAATACTTGGAGATGCAGTGAAATAAAGTTTGAAAAACAAGTCTAAGACACAGCTGACTGATGAAAATACAATAAAATAAGTGATTATGCTTATTATTTGTACATGAAAATTTATTTTCCATCTTCACTTTTTCATTTATTTGCTTATAGAGGAAAGCTCAAGTGAACAAATGTTTATCTGCAGTAATTGTAGATCAGAGAAGAATCACAGTCAGAAAAATAGTTTCATTGAAAGCTCTTTGGTGGCCATTCGGAAACATGTTGTTTGCAGGGTGGAAGAGGGAGAAAGAAGCATAGGTCTGTGGGTATAAAGAAATTTTTAAAGGATCACTTTTTATTAAAGTTTCTCCAGGTTTCTTTTTTCAGGTCATGTCCTGCAGGAAACAATGAGACGTTGATGACTAAGATATCTAAATTAGGACACCTTTGAACCTCATGCTCTGAAACCCCAAATATTGTTATTATCATTGTACTTGGCTCCTGTCTCTTTTAAAAAAAATCACATGCTTGAGATCTCCTTCTGGTTGTATAAACTCTGTCTGGGGATGAGGACTCAGTGCAAGCAAAGATTTCAAACAACTAAATAAGAACAAAAACATTTACAGAATATAAAGCCTTGTGGCTTTTTGACTCTGTAAATAAAGTGCAAGATATTCAGATGTCAAAATTAAAACATTAAACAAAAAATGGTGTAAGTTGGCATTATAAATCATGCACTGTTATCATCTAATTACTATGAATCATAACTTTATATCTATTGTCTATAGTACAGCGACACTACTGAAATGTAGGAGTGCTGCTTTTGTTCATGGGAATCGTTGTTTTCATGTTCATGAATTTCAAAAGGACAGTCTTATCTAACATGGATGTGCTTCCTAAATGAGAATGTAGTGCCTGTAACTTTTTATGCATACCCTCTGCTACAGTAGTGGATGTGCTACCCCTTATTTAAAAAAAAAAAAAAAAAATCTAAGTATCATCAGAGTAACAATTATAAGATTATCATGTTTCCAGGTTGAGATTCAGATTACTTGAGGCTAGCCCGAGAAAGAAATGAATGCATACAGATGGTGGTTCCTCTCATTTTCCATAAGCAGCTCTAGCATCAGTCTTCCCTTGGAGATGCCAGTCTCCTCCTGGTGCTCCCAGAGCCATCCTAAGCTACAAGCAACACGGGACAGCTGTGAGGTGGCTAATGCTACGTGGGACTAATTTTGCCCAAAGTCAGCTCACCCAGCTGAGGATGCACTGAGGAGGAAGGGGAGTTGGTACTGGGCTGTGTTTCCCTGGCAAGCCCAGGTCTGTGGCTGAGGATCCCGAGGGATGCTGTGGCCAGCAGCAGATGTGACAGCTCGCTGTTGTACAACCCACCCCACCCCGCACTTTTTTTTTAGTGGCATCTGTCCTGTCACTCTTGTGGGCAGAAAAAAAAGGTAGTTATTTTATTGAAGGAGGGAGGGCCAAGCCGCTTGCTTTTTGCCTGGCACCAGTGGGTGCCTTGCGCCCCACGGCAGAGCCGCGTGGCCGCTGCCTTCCTGGAGCCTCCTGCCAGGGGAAGTCCCTGCCTCCTGATCCAGAGCTACTGCTTCCCTGGCCTGACACCAGCACCCGGGTGTGTATCCCCAACAGGGCAAGCCACTGTTGTGAAGCCACACACCAGCTCAGCAGCGTTTAGCTCTCCATCACAGGGAAAACCAGGGGCATGCAACCATCCTGAGCACCTCCAGCCAACAGAGGGCAAGTCATTACCTCCAGAGGAAGGT